>NC_134696.1:28183997-28483997 GCF_050947455.1 Rhinoderma darwinii
GCAGCTCCCACATGAATGACTCAGCCAGCAAAAAAAAAAGATTTTATTTATACCGAGGGAAAAATGGTTTTGTATACTTTCCATGACTGTAGCATATGCTGTATTTCAGAGTTAGACAATTGCATCGGTGTTTGTTGGCAAGCAAATATATTACTTCTTCAGTTAAATTTATCGAAGTATGTATATGAAGACAATTCAAATAACTTACCGTAATTTATGTACAAACAAAAAGCCTAGTTATTTTTTGTTGTCGTCTCCAGAACTAACGGGGTTGTATTTTTTTTTTCTCTCACATTTAGGGCTCATTTAGACAAGCATGTATCACGTCCGTGTGATGGCCGTTAAAACAACGGCCGTCACATGAACTCATGTATTTCAATGGGGCCGTTCACACGACCGTTGTTTTAACGGAGAGTGTGAAGGGTCCAATGAAAAAATAGGACATGTCCTAATTTACTGCGTGTCACGCATCCCTCCATAGACTCTATTCTATAGGGGATCCATGACAATGCGTCCCGCAGGGGTGTACCTCGGGCGTGAAATATGTTTTTGACGTCCGAGGTTGTCGACGCTCGTCTGAATGTAGACATGTCAGAAGATAACAAAGGTGTCGTCTGGTTTAGAAAAAACATTTTCAAATACTCTATTAGAGTATTCTGAGTAAATAGAAGGTAGTCCCTCATTTTAGCCAGAACGGGAAGCAATTACAAAAAGCGTCCCTCTTTCTCCCTCTCTCTGGAGGACCCGGAACGACAGTCCTTAGATTAACCCCTTAACGCCATGTGCATTACAACAATATGGCGTAGGTTAAGGAGCTGAGCCTGCGCCATATGCAGCGGGTGCCGGCTGTTTTACACAGCTGACATCCGCCTGCAATGGCTGGTATCAGAGATAACTCAGATTCCGGGCATTTAACCCTCAGATGCCGTAGTCAATTGCAACCACAGCATCTAGGTGGTTAGACAGTGGTGTGCCAAGCCATTGCGATGGCAGCCGGAGGCCTAGTAAACACCTCCAGATCTGCCTTCTGTGTCTTACTATTAAGCACAGAAAAAGTCAATACACTTCAATACATAAGTATTGCAATGTATTGCATGAGCAATTCCCCTAGAGTGTCTAGGTACAAAAGTATCTCTATTAACAGTAAAATGCGTCCTAAATCGAAATGATCGCCATACTAAAGCCAGGTTACAGTTTGCAACTGCACATGGGGGCAAAGATATTACATTTTGGAGCAAGGTCCTCTGGTCAGATTAAATAAAAATGGAACTGTTTGGCCGTAATGACCATCATTTTTTATGGAGGGAAAGGGGGAGGCTTGCAAGCCAAAGAACATCATCCCAACCGTGAAGCATGGGGGTGACAGCATCATGTTGTGGGGGTGCTTTGCTGCAGGAGGGACTGGTGCTGTAACGACGGGGGTAGGGAAACGAACAAGTGAGCCCTAATCTACCCGCCACTCTGTCCCTGCCTACTTGCAACGATCCGCCCTAGGCGACGGGGTACAACTGGGCGGCGGTTCCTACGCTCAGTAAGTGCACGAGACAAACATACAAGGGAATACAAAGCAAAGGGAAAGGGGCAGTTGCCCACGGCAACACCGTGAGCAACCAGAGTGGTGAACGAGCCAAGTCAAACCAGGAGAGCACGAGGTACCAAACGCAGAGCAGGAGAGTAGTCAGTAAGCCAGGGTCAGATGGAGCAGGATCAAATAGTAGGAGCTGTAGCTGGGCCAGGAAACCACACGGAAAGAATCACAAGCAAGGAGGAACAGGAAAGGCAGGTATAAATAGACAGAGGGCGGGAGCTAGCTGAGTCTGGCCAGGCTGCGATAGGCTCTCCCACTCCTAAGCCTGCCAGCCTGAGTGGTGGAAGCTGGAGTCAGTCTCAGAGACATAGACTCAGGTGAAGACTGATTATCTATGGGCGTTAACCCCGAAGCTGTGCCTGGCAGATCCTTTACAGTACCCCCCTTTTATGAGGGGCCACCGGACCCTTTCTAAGTGGACCTGGTTTATTGGGGAAAGAAGGTGGAACTTCCTGACCAATACCCCAGCGGGTACCCAAGTCCTCTCCTCAGGCCCGTATCCTCTCCAATGGACCAGGTACTGGAGGGAGCCTTGGACCATCTTGCTGTCCACAATCTTGGCCACCTCGAATTCCACCCCCTCAGGGGTGAGAACGGGAACAGGAGGTTTCCTCAAGAGAGCCAAGGACGGGGAGCAGCGTTTAAGGAAGGATGTATGAAACACGCCGTGTATACGAAAAGATGGGGGTAACTCCAGCCGGAAGGAGACAGGTTTGAGGACTTCAATGACCTTATACTGCCCAATAAACCGGGGAACAAACTTCTTGGACGGGACCTTAAGACGCAAGTTCCTAGACGATAACCACACCAGATCCCGACCATAAACAAGGGGTTAGCAGAACGTTTTCTATCAGCCTGAGTTTTTTGTACGCTCTGGGACGCCTCTAGGTTCTTCTGAACCTGGGCCCAGACTGTGCACAGTTCCCGATGAACGACCTCTACCTCGGGATTGTTGGAACTACCAGGTGAAACGGAGGAGAACCGTGGATTAAACCCAAAATTACAGAAAAAGGGGGAGACCCCTGACGAGTTACTGACCCGGTTATTAAGGGAAAATTCAGCGAGGGGAATGAATGAGACCCAATCATATTGACAGTCAGAGATAAAACACCTTAAATATTGTTCTAGAGATTAATTAGTCCTCTCCGTTTGGCCATTGGTTTCAGGATGGAAGGCAGAGGAGAAGGACAGATCAATCTCCAACTTTTTACAGAAGGCTCTCCAAAACAAAGAAACAAATTGTACCCCTCTGTCCGAAACAATATTGACAGGGACCCCATGGAGACGCAGGATGTGTTTGACAAACAAGGTAGCTAACGTCTTGGCGTTGGGTAGTTTCTTGAGGGGCACAAAGTGGCACATCTTACTGAAGCGGTCTACTACCACCCACACCACCGACTTGCCTTGGGATGGAGGCAAATCTGTGATAAAATCCATGGAGATATGTGTCCAGGGTCTCTGGGGAATGGGCAACGAACGTAGTAAGCCCGCTGGTCGGGACCTGGGAGTTTTGGACCTAGCACAAACCTCACAAGCGGCGACGTAGGCCTTAACGTCTTTAGGCAACCCAGGCCACCAATAGCTTCTGGCAATGAGGTGTTTGGTACCCAGGATGCCTGGATGACCAGATAGTGCGGAGTCATGATTTTCCCTAAGTACCCTTAGCCGGTATTGCAGGGGAACAAACAGCTTGTCCTCAGGAAGGTTCCCGGGAGCTGAACCTTGATCAGCCGCAATTTCAGAGACTAAATCAGAATCAATAGAAGAAATGATTATACCGGGAGGCAAAATACAAGCAGGATCTTCCTCCGAAGGAGGGCTGGCCATGAAGCTACGCGACAGTGCATCGGCCTTAATATTTTTAGACCCAGCCCTATAGGTAACCAAAAAGTTGAATCTGGTAAAAAATAGCGCCCATCGAGCTTGTCTCGGGTTTAGCCTCCGGGCAGATTCTAGGAAAACCAGATTCTTGTGGTCGGTAAGGACCGTTACCTGGTGCCTAGCCCCCTCCAGGAAGTGGCGCCACTCTTCAAAAGCCCATTTAATGGCTAAGAGTTCGCGGTTGCCAATATCATAGTTACTCTCAGTGGGCGAAAACTTCCTGGAGAAGTAGGCACAGGGGCGGAGATGGGTGAGGGACCTGGTACCCTGGGACAAGACAGCCCCCACTCCCACCACGGATGCATCAACTTCCACGATAAATGGCTCCATTTGGTTGGGCTGAACCAGCACCGGGGCCGAGATAAAGCACTTCTTAAGGACCTCAAAAGCCTGGACAGCCTCAGGAGGCCAGTGGAGGAGATCAGCACCTTTGCGAGTGAGGTCCGTAAGAGGCTTAGCGATGACCGAGAAGTTAGCAATAAATCTCCTGAAATAATTAGCGAACCCCAAAAAACACTGTAACGCCTTCAGGGAGGCAGGTTGGACCCATTCCGCCACAGCCTGAACCTTGGCGGGGTCCATGCGGAATTCATGAGGAGTGAGGATTTGACCCAAAAATGGTATCTCCTGTACCCCAAACACACATTTTTCGGTTTTTGCAAACAATTTGTTTTCCCGAAGGACCTGGAGCACCTTCCTGACATGCTCAATGTGGGAGGACCAGTCCTTGGAAAACCCCAGTATGTCATCAAGGTACAATACAAGAAATATCCCCAGGTAATCTCTCAAAATCTCATTTATGAAATTCTGGAAGACCGCCGGAGCATTACACAACCCAAAGGGCATGACAAGGTATTCGAAATTACCTTCGGGCATGTTAAACGCAGTCTTCCACTCATCCCCCTCTTTGATGCGGATAAGGTTATACGCCCCCCGTAGATCAAACTTAGAGAACCATTGGGCCCCCTGAACCTGATTAAAGAGATCAGGAATCAAAGGAAGGGGATACTGGTTCCTTACAGTGACATTATTCAGGTTACGGTATTCAATGCATGGCCTAAGACCACCATCCTTCTTCCCTACGAAGAAGAAGCCAGCACCTACCGGAGAAGTAGAGGGGCGAATGTAACCCTTGGCCAGGCATTCCTGGATATACTCTCTCATGGCTTCACGTTTGGGACAAGAAAGATTAAATATCCTACCCTTAGGAAGCTTAGCTCCTGGTACCAATTCGATAGCGCAATCGTATTCTCTATGAGGAGGTAACACTTCGGAGGCCTCCTTAGAGAAAACATCAGCGAAGTCCTGAACAAACTCAGGTAGCGTGTTCACCTCCTCAGGGGGAGAAATAGAATTAACAGAAAAACATGACGTCAAACATTCATTACCCCATTTGGTAAGCTCCCCAGTATTCCAGTCAAACGTGGGATTATGCAACTGCAACCAGGGAAGGCCTAAAACCAAATCGGACGATAATCCCTGCATCAACAGTACAGAGCACTGCTCCAAATGCATGGAGCCAACAAGGAGTTCAAAAACAGGGGTATGCTGTGTAAAATAACCATTAGCAAGAGGAGTGGAGTCGATACCCACTACTGGGACAGGTTTAAGCAAATCAATCAAAGGCATAGCAAGAGACCTAGCAAATTCCACAGACATGATATTAGCAGAGGACCCTGAATCCACGAAGGCACTGCCGGTAGCAGACCTACCACCAAAAGAGACCTGAAAGGGAAGCAAGATCTTATTACGTTTCATATTTACGGGAAATACCTGTGCGCCCAAGTGACCTCCCCGATGATCACTTAGGCGCTGAAGTTCTCCGGCTGCATTCTTACGCTTAGGACAGTTGTTCACTTGATGCTTGTCATTCCCACAGTAGAAGCAGAGACCATTCTTCCTGCGGAAATCTCTACGTTGTTGGGGGGACACGGAGGCCCCGAGTTGCATAGGTACCTCTGAGTCTTCCGGGGAGGAACGAAGCAACGGAACCTCGGAAGGTATCATGGGGGAGTCGGAGGAGAAAACACATAAACGTTCACGTTGTCGTTCCCTGAGATGTCGGTCAAGTCGTACCGCTAAAGCCATAACCTGGTCTAGGGAGTCAGAAGAGGGATAGCTAACTAGCAGGTCTTTCAGGGCATTCGACAGACCCAACCTAAACTGGCACCTTAAGGCAGGGTCATTCCACCGAGAAGCTACGCACCACTTCCTAAAGTCAGAACAATACTCCTCAACAGGTCTCTTACCGTGACGTAAGGTCACCAGCTGACTCTCGGCAAAGGCAGTCCTGTCGGTCTCGTCATAAATGAGTCCGAGAGCAGAAAAGAAACGATCAACGGAGGAAAGTTCAGGGGCGTCAGGAGCCAAGGAGAAGGCCCACTCTTGGGGCCCTTCCTGGAGCTGGGACATAATTATACCCACCCGCTGGTTCTCAGAACCTGAGGAATGAGGCTTTAAGCGAAAGTAAAGCCTACAACTCTCCCGAAAGGAGAGAAAAGCCCCCCGGTCCCCTGAGAACCGGTCGGGCAACTTGAGGTGGGGTTCAAGAGGTGAGGTGAGGGGGACTACCATGGTAGCATCAGGCTGGTTGACCCTCTGAGCCAGGGCCTGGACCTGTAGGGAGAGACCCTGCATTTGCTGAGCCAGGGTCTCAAGGGGGTCCATAGTAGTGACAGGGACCAGGGTAGACTAGGCATGGGCTTGTGATTATGTAACGACGGGGTTAGGGAAACGAACAAGTGAGCCCTAATCTACCCGCCACTCTGTCCCTGCCTACTTGCAACGACCCGCCCTAGGCGACGGGGTACAACTGGGCGGCGGTCCCTACGCTCAGTAAGTGCACGAGACAAACATACAAGGGAATACAAAGCAAAGGGAAAGGAGCAGTTGCCCACGGCAACACCGTGAGCAACCAGAGTGGTGAACGAGCCAAGTCAAACCAGGAGAGCACGAGGTACCAAACTCAGAGCAGGAGAGTAGTCAGTAAGCCAGGGTCAGATGGAGCAGGATCAAATAGTAGGAGCTGTAGCTGGGCCAGGAAACCACACGGAAAGAATCACAAGCAAGGAGGAACAGGAAAGGCAGGTATAAATAGACAGAGGACGGGAGCTAGCTGAGTCTGGCCAGGCTGCGATAGGCTCTCCCACTCCTAAGCCTGCCAGCCTGAGTGGTGGAAGCTGGAGTCAGTCTCAGAGACATAGACTCAGGTGAAGACTGATTATCTATGGGCGTTAACCCCGAAGCTGTGCCTGGCAGATCCTTTACAGGTGCTCTTCACAAAATAGATGGCATTATGAGGAAGGAAAATGATCTGGAGATATTGAAGCAACATCTCAAGACATCAGCCAGGAAGTTATAGACAAATAGACAATAAACCCATTCAAACTTACCAATGTTGTGGCAAAATGGCTTAAGGACAACAAAATGTAGTTAATGGAGTGGCCATCACAAAGCCCTGACCTCAGTCCCATAGAAAATTTATGGGCAAAGCTAAAAAGTGGGTGTGAGCAAGGAGGCCTACAAAGCGGACTCAGTTACACCAGTTATGTCGGAGGAATGGGACAAAATTCCAGCAACTTATTGTGAGAAGCTTGTGGAAAGCTGCCTAAAATGTGCGACCCAAGGTAGACAATTTGACCCTTTCCCGACTGCCCACTGTGTTTTGACGTCAGGTGGTGTGGGTCCCGAGTCTACAGCAACGTCTTTTGGCATCGCTGTAGAAGAGGATGATGAGCGCTCCTGGATGTGAACTCATTCTCTAGGCAGGAGCTGTAAGTTACAGCTCTTGAACTTAGAGCAGCCTCCTGAAGACAGCTGGGATCGGAAAAAATTCCGACCCCAGCTGTTTAACCCTTTGATTGCCGCTGTCCGTGACCACGGCATGATCAAAGGGGACGTCCCTCTTCGATCGCGTCACCGGAAACCCAGAGACGCGACCGAAGACGGGGTAATCCCTCTGCAGTCAGCCCTGGGAATCCCAGGGCTGGCTGTCTGTTCATTTTGCCTGGTGTTAGGTATGTGCTGCCCCAACAGCAGCCTGTGTCTTAGTGACATAGTATATTGTGGTAGTGTACCGGAGTATGCAGGAGTATAATACATTATATATATATATATATATATATATATATATATATATATATATATATATATATATATATATACACATTGTATAACACATTATAAGTAAAAAATAAAGTTGTAAATAAAGTTATGCCTTCATGGAATTAAAAAAAATTTCCAAAAAGAAAAAAGTCATTATTTTGCATAAAATATATTTTATTGCCCATACATTACATAAAAACAAAAATACCTACACATACACGACCATAATAACCTGAAGAATTAATTTAATAGGTTATTTATCATGAAACATATACAGGACAAAAAAACTATTCAGAGAATCGCTTTTTTTCTATATTCACACCACAAAAAGAAATTCTATAACTTGCACAGTAAATTTTTTCTACACCCCCAAACTGCACTGGAAAAAAATGACAATTATTCCCACATAAAACATGGCCTCATATAGCCACTTAAATGAAAAAAAATAAAAAAGTTATGGCTGCTGAAAGGCAAAGAGGAAAAACGGAAAAAATTTGCTGGTCATTAAGGCCTTTTCAGGCCTGGTCATTAAGAGGTTAAAGGCAACGCTACTAAATGCTAACCACGTGTATGTAAACTGCTGAGCCACTGGGAATGTGATAAAATAAATAAAAGCTGAAATAAATCATTTTCCCTAGTATTATTCTGACATTTCACATTCTTGAAATATAGTAGTGATCCTAACTGACCTAAGCGAGGGAATGTAAACTAGGATTAAACGTCAGGAATTGTGGAAAAACTGGGTTTTAATGAATGTGGCTAAGGTGTATATAAACCTATGACTTTAACTGTATATATAGTAACACACTGTTTTCTGTAAACGCTGTAGCCAGACGAGCGTGGAAACGCTGCAGTCAAACTGTAAACTCATAGTGGCCAACAGTTCCGAATTTGCCGGGTCTGTCCCGAATTTACAGAGACAGTCCCGGCAAATTACTGTCCCGGACGTGTCCCGGCAACTGCCATATTCAATTGTATCTGCGTCCTCTGGATGCAGATATAATTGAATACTATGGCAGAGTAGGAGACTATCCGCTACCTGCTCTGCTATTCACTGCTCCTGGAGCGGAATCCCCGGCCAGAGCAGTGCCTCTACAGGGGGCACTGTGGCATTATTTACAGAGGGCACTGTGGCATTATCGACATGGGGTGTGTGGCACTATCTACAGAGGGCACTGTGGCATTATCTACAGAGGGCACTGTGGAATTATCGACAGAGAGCACTGTGGCATTATCGACAGAGGGCACTGTGGCATTATCTACAGTGGGGGGGGGGTTGGCACTGTCTACAGAGGGCACTGTAGCATTATCTGCAGGGGATGTGGCTCTATATATAGAGGGCACTGTGGCACTATCTACAGAGGGTACTGTGGCAATATATACAGAGAGCATTGTGGCATTATCTATGGGGCTTTGTGTCACTAGGGCATTATCTACAGAGGGCACTGTGGCATTATCTACAGAGGGCACTGTGGCATTATCTACAGAGGGCACTGTGGCATTATCTGCAGGGGCTGTGGCTTTATATACAGAGGGCACTATCTACAGACGGCACTGTGGCAATATCTACAGAGGGCACTGTGGCATTATCTATGGGGGTGTGGCACTATCTACAGGGGACACTGAGGCATTATCTATAGAGGGCACTGAGGCATTATCTACAGAGGGCACTGTGGCATTATCTACAGAGAGCATTGTGGCATTGTCTACAGAGGGCACTGTGGCATTATCTGCAGAGGGCAGTGTGGCACCATGTACAGGGGGCTGTTTGGCACTATCTACAGAGGGCACTGTGGCACTTTCTACAGGGGGCACTGTGGCAATATCTACAGAGAGCACTGTGGCAATATCTACTGGGGGCAGTGTGGAGCACCATCTACAGGGGGCATTGAGTGTGGCATTATCTACGCTGGTTTTTTACGCTACCAGTTGTGGTCAGCACATATCGCTTAGCCCTAGTGATAAAGTGAGACATCACTTGCCTGTATACAACCAGATAACCGGCAAAATACCTGCCACCATAGTAGTTGTCAGCCAAATGAGTGCAGAACTTTTTGTTTATTTATTTGTATGAAGAAATTTTGGGGGGAAAGCCACGCCCCATTAGCCACACCCATCAGATAAGCCACATCCCCACAAGACACACCCACCAAAGAAGCCACACCCTAAGTGTCCCTGGAATTTTTTTTAATGATGGCAACTATGTAAACTGCCTTAAAACAGCATTTACAGCAGAGGGTTTGTTTCTATATAAGGATAGATAGATAGATAGATAGATAGATAGATAGATAGATAGATAGATAGATAGATAGATAGATAGATAGATAGATAGATAGATAGTTGCATTCAAATGGCCATAAGGGTAGTTTCACACACAGCATTTTGCTGTCTTTTTGCGTGTTTTTTTGTGGCGTTTTTTGCAACGTATTTTTCATAACGTTTTAAGTATGACGAGATGTTACAGTAAAGTCTATAGTAAAATATCAAATGCACTACACACAACTGCATTTTGATTTGTGCCATTTTTGAGTCAATATCGTGATCAGTGGCGCTTCTTTCCAAACGCAGCATACTCTGGGTATGGCGTTTTTCTTTCAGGTGTTTTTCCCATAGGCTTCAATATAGGACTTCAAAAACGCCAGTAAAAATGCATGTACAAAATAACACCTATGCTCACAGTACCAAACAAATATAGCGGCTTTGGCAGGCCAAAAGTATAGTTAGTGATTATGTAGTCAAAAAAGAAATCACAGAAAAATCAGATGATCAAAAAAATTACACAGTAAAACGTAACCTTTAATTAATATATTGGGATAAAAAAGGGAAAATGATTATCCCTCCAAATAATGATGCAATAATAAGGGTGAGGGGAGAGGTTTTTTTCTTTTGTTCATTGAGTTGGGAGAACAAGAAAAACAACTGACCCTGGTATACCCTATCGGATCACCCTTCCTAGTCGGAGTAACGCCTCTACTCAAGGGACGACGCAAACCTCCAACCTGTACCTGTCACGAGGCGGAGTGTGGACCCACTGGGCCGTACCGCATGGCGGGATGGCAGCTGGCCAAACAGGTAAGTACAGAGTTCAATAGTTCAGCGAGGATACCTGAGGCAATTGTAGACAGTAGCGAGGCAGCACCTCCAGGACCAGGCGGTGGAAGACGTCAGGAGAGGCGTATCAAATCAAGCGAGACTGTAGCACAGCACGGCACTAGAACTGGGTAGCACGGAAACAGGATACGGGATACAGGAACAAGGTACACTGGGAAACTAGTTGACACTGGGAGACCATTAGCACGACAAACTATGGGTAACAAACAATGCTCTGGCAAAGAGCAAGAGGGTAGAGCCCTTTGTATAGCCCAGGGCATCCTGGACTAGATTGCAGACTTCCTGCAAAATACGCGCACTGACCCTTTAAGACCGTGGGCACGCTCGCCCGCCGGAGATAGTCTCGATGTCAGGAAGTGAGTGCCGGCGCCTCACAGGAGGACGACGCTGCAAGCAGGTAAGATGGCCACGGCCGTCGAGGTTTAAGGCAGAACGACGGACCGTGGCCATAGACGTTACAGTACCCTAGATACCCTATTAATGGCCCAGCCAATTCTTTATAGTGGATATCAGGTACAAAGGTGGGACCTAGATAGTCAAGTGCACAAATAGAAAAAGCAAAAATGTGCAAAAACTTCAAACTGTGCACAACAATGGTCGGGCACAAATGAAGAAAAAAAAATTATACCGAGCAAAAAGATATACTCACACAAAAACATACCACAACCACCAGACTGAGGTTGTGAATGATGAAAATGAAAAAGAAATTAGTATGTCTAGGGAGGTGGCTCTGATTGACTTAAAATCATAGACATAATAAACTGCGTTCCAACGCGTTTCCCCAGAAAATTGGGAGGTTCATCAGGGAACAAAACTAGTAGTCAAAATGAAATAGTCAAAAAAAACAAGATTAATACTTGTAAAACATAATGCAATAGAGCTGCATGTAAAACGTCCGACTGGTTCGACATTATCAGCAGGGGCGTAGCTAGGGGGGGCAGGCGGGGCATGTGTCCCGGGTGCAACTAGGTGGTAGGGAAGGGGGGTACCACAGAGCAGCTGATTGCTGCTGATAGGCGCCTCGTATGTCGGACACCTGCAGCAGTGATCAGCGTTAAGAAGAGCCAGGAGTTTATGCGGCGGCGTTCTGATTGGGGTCTGTGACGGCCCGGGAGTGGACCAGTCCGGTTACCTGACCTGTCACCTGACCTCACGTCAGGTGACTGGACTGGTCCACTCCCGGGCTGTCACCGACCCTAGTCAAAAGGAACTCCACAGCTGCCTGCGCCGAATGACCTCCTCAGCTGATCCGTTGAGTCACGTCAGGCAGAGCGGAGAGTGGTATCTAGCGCAGATTGGTAGCGGTAGGCTACCGCTCTCCGCTCTGTTTACAGTGAGTCACCAAGTACAAGGGGGGGGGGGGGAGTGTGGCGCTAATTACAAGTGGGGGGAGTGTGGCACTATTTACAAGGGTGGCTGTGTACCGCTATTTACAAGGGGGGGTGTGTGCTGCTATCTACAAGGGGGGCAGCGGGCTGGGTGTGGCACTATCTACAAGGGGGGCTGTGCGGAGATGTTTACAAGGGGGGCTGTGTGGTGCTGTCTGCAAGGGGGGCTTTGTGGCGCAGTTTACAAGGGGGGCAGTGTGGCGCGGTTTACAAGGGGGCAGTGTTGCGCTACTTACAAGGGGGCTGTGTGGCGCTATTTACAAGAGGGGCTATGTGGCACTTTCTACAAGGGGGGCAGTGTGGCGCTATTTACAAGGGGGACTGTGTGGAGCTATCTACAAGGGAGGCTGTGTGGCGCTATTTACAAGGGGGGGCTGTGTGCCGCTATTTACAAGGGGGGCTGTGTGGCGCTATATACAAGGAGACTGTGTGGCACTATCTACAAGGGGGGCTGTGTGGAGCTATCTACAAGGGGGGCTGTGTGGAGCTATCTACATTGGGGGATGTGTGGAGCTATCTACCAGGGGGGCTGTGTGTGGCACGATCTACAATGGGGGGATGTGTGCAGCGCTATCTACAGGGGGCTGTGTGTGGCGCTATTTACAAGGGGGGTATGGGTGGCGCTATCTACAATGTGGCACTATCTACAAGGGGGGCTGTGCGGCGCTATCTATAACATGGGGGCTGTGTAGCGTTAACTACAAGGGGGGCTGTGTGTGGAGCTATCTACAGGGGGCTGTGTGGCGTTAAATACAAGAGGGGGGCTGTGTGTGGCACTATCTACTGGGGGTTTTGTGTGGCCTCTTTAATTTATTTTCTTTTAATTTATTTTTATGTTAACTACCTTATATAACTATATCGCTTGTAAAATGTAGAAATGGTTTTATGCTCGAGTTACAGAAAAAAAATTGTGAAAAAAAATTACACCTCTTTGATTGGTAGAGAAAGCAAACATGGCGAAGGGGGAAGGAGATGTCGGGAAATAAGTTGGGGGGCGCCAATCTGAATCTTTGCCCTGTGTGCAGGAGAACCTAGCTACACCTCTGTTATCAGCAATTTACAACGGCAAATAAAACCTATGTATCATGTGGGTTGAGCTGCTCACAACTCAGGTTACCGTAAGTAGTACAGAGAAGGAGAATATAACCCCATCAATTCACAGGGAAGCTCTCCAGGCTAGTTCAGTCCTGGAATCCCTCATTACAGACTATGATGACTATCATCATAGTCTGTGGTAGGTACAAAATAACACCAAATGAAAAACGCTACTAAAAACGCCATAAAAATACACGACACATTTGAAAACTGTTAGTGTTTTTAGAAGCGTTTTTTTGGTGCAGTTCAATTGTTCTGTGTATGAAGGAGGCCTTATACAGCTTCAATTTAGCGTCTTGGCCAAAAGCCAGTTTTATAGAAAATGGGGCCCTGGACAGCCAGTAAGGCCCCATGCACACGAACGTAAAAACGCCCGTATTACGGGCCCATAGACTTCTGTTGGCCACATGTACCTTCCCGTTTGCTTACGGGAAGGTGCCCGGGCCGTTGAAAAATATAGAACATGTCCTATTTCAGGCCGTTATTACGGCACAGGCAGGCCCATAGAAATCTATGGGGCTCCCGTAATTACGGGTGGCTACGTGTGTGCACCTGTAATTAGCGGAATGTTGATAGGCGAAGTCAGGGGATAGTCACTGTCCAGGGTGCTGAAAGAGTTAAACGATCAGTGCGGGATAGAGAGAAGGGGCTGCACTGATCGGCAGTAACTCTTTCAGCACCCTGGACAGTGAGTACCATGCGCGGCGCTGACAAAAAAAAGAGTTAATACTTACACACAACTCCCTGCTTCTTCATCCAGTCTGGCCTGCTGGGATGACGTTTCAGCCCATGTGACCGCTGCAGCCAATCACAGGCTGCAGCGGTCACATGGACTGCCGCAGCCAATCACAGGCTGCAGCGGTCACATGGACTGCCGCGTCATCCAGGAAGGTTGGACTGGATGTCAAAAGAGGGACGCATCACCGAGAAAGGGCTGCCGATTAGTGCAGTGCAATTTTGTATTAAAAAAACATACAATCAGGCTCGATCACCTTCAAAGTAAGTCTCCTGGGGCTGAACACAATGATTCCAGCAATGCTGCCATTTTTCGTAGCAGTGCTGGAAGTCTTCGTGTGAGAGATTGGTCAGAGCTCTTGCGGCTGACTGGACGTTTTCAACAGTACCAAAATAGTGTGAGTTTTGATTTTGTGGAACAAAAAAAGTCACACGGTGCCAAGTCAGGGCTATAGGGTGGGTGGAGTAGGGTAGGGATGTTATTTTGTGCCAAAAACTCCCTCACAGCCAATGATGTGTTACTCGGTGCATTGTCATGGTAGAGGATCCATGTTTTGGCAATGTCAGGGCGTACTCGCAAAACATTGGTCCCGATCTAGAGCAGCCTTGATAACGAGCACGTTTTCAATGGTTCTTGACGTTGAAGGTCGCTCCGAGCGCTGTTCATCCTCAACGGCTTCTCTTCCATCCCTGAAGGTCTTGTGCCCTCTGAAAACTTGGGTTGACGACAAAGCAGCTTCCCCATACGCCTTCTTCAGCATCTCTAGGTTTCTGAAGCTGTTTTTCCAAGTTTCACGCAAAATCTGATTGTGTAACGATCGCGACGAAAGGGAAGAACAAGGGTGTACTTTTGTAACGTACCGATGCTTTGGAAGGCTCGGACTCAACTGAGGATGGCCCTGCCGTGTACTTGAGATACCCCCACAACAACCTCCATCCTCACATTCCTCACGCAGCCCTCGTGGGGAGCGTAAAAAATAATTCTCATTATTTTTGGGGTGCACCTCGTGTACAGGTAACTTCAGATTTTGCATGTGTTAAAATAGCAATTCAAACAGAGAGGACTATATCCATGAACTTCACACACTTAAGGGTTAACACTTCAAAATGAAATTATGATTATCTCTAAAACAAACTTGGATCTCTCAATCTTCTGAATCTCTCACTGTTCTCCCTTGTCTCCAATTAACTCTAAACAAGGTAACGCTGGATACAGGCAGAAGGGTTCCCCGGAGGCTCCAATCCCTTTGCCTTTAAAAACAACACAATTACCAGTTCCACTGATCACAAAGGCGGTCTAGAAAAATGTAATCAGCGGGTGTTAAACTCAAAAAAAGTAATACCACATGATATTTTCCTTAATTCTGTGATGTCTATAAAACAATCTAGATAATCAAATGTGGCACATTCAATATATAATATAGTTAATCTTTGGAAAGGGGAGACATTTCGTCAACCTGTTACAGGAAAATTTTATAGGCCAGTTTGTGGAAGACCCGACTAGAGGTGAAGCTCTGTTGGATCTGGTCATTTCTAATAATGCAGAGCTTGTTGGGAATGTCAATGTTTTGTGAAAACCTCGGTAACAGTGATCATAATAAAGTTACATTTTACCTATACTGTAAAAAAACAAACACAGGCTGGGAGGGCAAAAACACTTAATTTTAAGAAAGCCAATTTCCCCAGGATGAGGGCTGCAATTCAGGATATAGACTGGGAAGAACTAATGTCAAATAATGGTACAAATGATAAATGACTTTGCAAAGGCATTTGACACTGTCCCTCATAGACGTCTAATGGGTAAATTAAGGACTATAGGTTTAGAAAGTATCGTTTGTAATTGGATTGAGAATTGGCTCAAGGACCGTATCCAGAGAGCTGTGGTCAATGATTCCTACTCTGAATGGTCCCCGGTTATAAGTGGTGCACCCCAGGGTTCAGTGCTGGGACCACTATTATTCAACTTATTTATTAATGATATAGAGGATGGGATTAATAGCACTATTTCTATTTTTGCAGATGACACCAAGCTATGTAGCAACTTTCAGTCTATGGAAGATGTTCGTGAATTGCAAACGGATTTAAACAAACTAAGTATTTGGGCATCCACTTGGCAAATGGGGTTTAATGTAGATAAATGTAAAGTTATGCATCTGAGTACCAACAACCTGCATGCATCATATGTCCTAGGGGAGCTACACTGGGGGAGTCACTTGTTGAGAAGGATCTGGGTGTACTTGTAAATCATAAACTAAATAACAGCACAATGTCAATCAGCTGCTTCAAAGGCCAGCAAGATATTGTCGTGTATTAAAAGAGGAATGGACTTGCGAGAACATATTGACCATCAAAAGTTAAAAACCATTATACAGACAAATTAAAAAAGTGTGGAGATACGATGAGGACTACACAAATGACATGCTAGTACCATATAAACATCATGTGATGCGGTAATGTACAGAAAACTAGATCCAAAAGAGATATATGTGCACTGAAAACCGTATCATAGGGCAAAAGGCCACGGATAAACTGCACAAATGGCCAGTAACACAAGAAATTGTTCAGAGGTATATAAGTATAAATCCAATATAAGATTATATAGGTCACAGAAAGAATTGCCCAAACCAGAGGACCAAAGAGCTGTACCAACCCGTAGATTGCATGGTGAGTCACAAACAAACTATCTCCACACTCAACGCCCCGACGCGCGTTTCGCCGTCAGCTTTCTCAAGGGGTACTGACTGATGGGATAACAGTCACTTTAAATATACGTGATGGGAGGAGATTCAGATCATGTCCAGTAGATACACAGCATACACAGCATGTAGACATTACTATCACGAACATAACACATGTAGACTGTGCATACCGTGATTATGAGCTCCGAGTGGCATACATGACTGTTTAAGCCCTCACTCAGGTGCGGGCGCCATGATGGTACGTGCTGCGCATGCGCACCAGCATCATCAGGAGCGCCGGAAGTGGAGCACAGTACGACCCACACATCAGGTGAGAAAGAAAGTTTGGCCATTTTGGAAACTGCCATATATGCCAGAAGTACAAATTTTAAAAAGAGTAGTATGAGCAAGAGGGTTTGTGACTGACCATGCAATCTACAGGTTGGTACAGCTCTTTGGTCCTCTGGTTTGGGCAATTCTTTCTGTGACCTATATAATCTTATATTGGATTTGTACCTATATACCTCTGAACAATTTCTTGTGTTACTGGCCATTTGTGCAGTTTATCCGTGGCCTTTTGCCCTATGATACAGTTTTCAGTGCACATGTATCTCTTTTGGAAAGAAGAGAAAGGATCTAGTTTTCTGTACATTATCGCATCACATGATGTTTATACACCGTGTTCCAAATTATTATGCACATTGCATTTAAGTGTCATAAACATTTCATTATTAGTTTTTCAATTAAACTCATGGATGGTATTGTGTCTTAGGGCTCTTTGGGTCATTGTAATCAATCTCAGACACCTGTGATAATTCGTTTGCCAAGTGTGCCCAATCAAAGGAAAACTACTTAAGAAGGACGTTCCACATTATTAAGCCGGCCACAGGATTCAAGCAATATGGGAAAGAAAAGGATCTCTTTGCTGCCGAAAAGCGTGAAAAAGTGCAATACCTTGGACAAGGTATGAAAACATTGGATATTTCAAGAAAACGTAAGCGTGATCATCGTACTGTGAAAAGATTTGTGGCTGATTCAGAGCACAGACGGATTTGTTCAGATTAAGGCATGATGAGGAAGGTATCTGCCAGGCAAATTAATAGGATTAGGAGAGCAGCTGCTAAAATGCCATTGCAAAGCAGCAAGCAGGTATTTGAAGCCGCTGGTGCCTCTGGAGTCCCGTGAACCTCAAGGTGTAGGATCCTCCAGAGGTTTGCAAGTGTGCATAAAGCTATTATTCGGCCACCCATAAACAATGCTCACAAGCAGAAACGGTTGCAGTGGGCTCAGAAATACATGAAGACTAATTTTCAAACCGTGTTGTTTGCTGATGAGTGGCGTGCAACCCTGGATGGTCCAGATGGATGGAGTAGTGGATGGTTGGTGAATGGCCACCATGTCCCAACAAGGCTACGACGTCAGCAAGGAGGTGGAATCATGGGGAGAGAGCTGGTAGGCCCCTTTAGGGTCCCTGACGGTGTGAAAATTACTTCTGCAAAGTACGTAGAGTTTATGACTGACCACTTTCTTCCGTGGTACAAAAAGAAGAACCGTGCCTTCTGTAGCAAAATTATCTTCATGCATGACAATGCACCATCTCATGCTGCAAAGAATACCTCTGTGTCATTGGCTGCTATGGGCATAAAAGGAGAGAAACTCATGGTGTGGCCCCCATGTTCCCCTGACCTCAACCCTATTGAGAACCTTTGGATCATCCTCAAGCAAAATATCTATGAGGGTGGGAGGCAGTTCACATCAAAACAGAAGCTCTGGGAGGCTATTCTGACATCCTGCAAAGATATTCAGGCAGAAACTGTCCAAATACTCACAAATTCAATGGATGCAAGAATTGTGAAGGTGATATCAAAGAAGGGGTCCTATCTTAACATGTAACTTGACCTGCTAAGTTTTTTTTGATTGAAAGAGCTTTTGATTGCTGTAAATATGACCTCCTGATGCTGCAAATTCAACAAATTACCATTTTAGTTCTCTTTACAACCTTTAAAATGTTTTGATCTCTGTTGTGCATAATAATTTGAAACAGTGCATTTTGAGTTTTTTACTTCTAAATTATCATTAGGAGATTTGTTCAATAAAATTCGCATTATACTCCAACGGTTGATGGCTTGAAGATTATACTGACTGTCATTTGCATCGACTATTTAGGAAAATCAGCGAAAAACCACATTTGCATAATAATTTGGAACGCGGTGTATGGTACTAGCATGTCATTTGTGTAGTCCTCATCGTATCTCCACACTATTTTTTAATTTGTCTGTATAATGGTTTTTAACTTTTGATGGTCAATATGTTCTCATGATTATTGTAATAAAGTATTTCTATATTTTCATGGTACATATTATGTAGTTTGTGGTATTTATTCTGTTTTGGATATATTATATGTCCTCACGCATCTTTATAGGTATTTATAATTAACCTCCTTTGTTTTGTATCCACTCCTGTGTTTGATATTTGGAAAAAAAAAGCGCCAAAAATTGCACCAAAAACTTCATCAAAAAGCCTTAAACCAGGTTCCCACCGGTCGGATACGCTGCATAAAAATTACGCAACGTATGTGACCTTGAACCCGCAGCACATTCCGTCCCAAAAAAATGCAGCACATTGTGGTGCGGTTTTTCAGCCGGAGCTTCCAATGCGGTAAGCAAAGTAGAAATCATAAAAAAAAGTCCATACTTACCTAGGCCGTTGTCATGGTGGCGCGTCCCTCCTTTGCCGTCTGGTCCGGCCTCCCTAGATGACCCTACAGCCCATGTGACTGCTGCAGACCGATCATCTCCAGCAGTCACATGGGATGAAACGTCATCTTAGGAGGCAGGACTGAAGGAAGAAGCAGGGAGTTCTGGGTAAGTATGATTTATTTTTTTCTGAGTTGCGATTTTTGCGGCGGAATATCTGCTATTCCGCCGCAAATGTTGCAACAGTTGGTTTTCTGCTGCGAGTTTTGCATCCCCATTGCATCCCCATGGAATTTCCGTACACAATTCCATTGCGGAAATTCTGCAGCGTTTACACTACCTGGGAACCCGGTCTTAAACAGCTTTATACATCAAAATACTGAATCACATTAGTGAGTGTATAGCTTTAAAATGACAAAACGCATAAAGACTTATATCTTTCCTGTTGAAGAAATTTGTATTATAAAATATTTTTGTCTGCTTTTTAAATCCTTTTTTTTAATTACTGTGGTTACGGACGGCAACTCTTTGCTTCATTAGCATTCTTCCTCACAATCAAATCAAATATCATTTCATCTGTCGTGAAATCAGGCAGGAAGGGTGTTGCATATGTATGTGTGATTGCTTGTTAATCAGTCATCAGATCAACTGAATAAATGAAAATCTTCTGTAAACTGCACAAAATTGTTGATACAAAATTTAGTGTGCGATGACTTTTCCTTTATAGCCTAATGTCAGGTGAAGACAAAAGGTAAATGGTTATAGCACAAATGAAAAAGCTATTCTATTGGGTGTATTTGCATCTACTAAGCTGCCCGTGGAGTACCCAAAAGTGGTGAAAGAGTCTAAATGTCGGGTACATCATGTAGCGTCCATGACCGCGGGCCGTCGGGTTTACTCACCTCCCGACGCCCGCAGCCATGGATCCGTGAGCTCTGGTCCCCATTTCCTTCCTAGAAGACGCCAGCGCTCACTTTCGCTCCGTTATGCTGTGTCCCATAGGGTGCGCGCGCACGCTCGTGCCCGGCCTTAAAGGGCCAGCGCGCGCACAAAGGAAATCATCATCATCATCAACTGCCATGATTTCCTGGTCTATAAGAAGGCCCCAGGCCTTCTGATCCTTGCCTGAGCGTTGTTAGTCTATCCCAGTCTGTTTTGCAAATGGTCCCTTAGTGTTTCCCCGTTCCAGTTGTTACCCGTGCCCTGTTACCCGTTCCTGTATCCCGTATTGTTCTTGTTCCTGTGCCTACCAGTGTTGGAGTCGTGTCTACTGCACCTGCTGTCGTTTGCAACGTCCAGTGCCGTTTGCCACGTCCAGTGTCGTTTGTCACGTCCAGTGTCTTCTGCCACGTCCAGTGTCTTCTGCCACGTCCAGTGTCTTCTGCTACATCGGATACTGCCCCCCACGTCTGGCGCTACCTGCCGCACCGGCCTCCATCCGTGCTGAAGCCACAGCCACCGTCTGGACTAGTTCAGGTACCTAAGCATTGCTATCTGCTATTGACTTTCGTGTAGACTGTGACCTGGTCAGCTGCCTCCCCGCTGCGGCGGAGCGACCTAGTGGGTCCACATATCCTGTGACCGTGACACATCACACGTCTTCCCATTCTGAGTTGTCCCTCTCAATCAGTCAGCAGTGCCAAAAAGGGTCATGCGACATGCCACTGAAGTGGGATCGCTGAGTGGACAAAATGTGGCAAATATGCCCCCTTCAGCTGTTCTGCACTGGGGTACAGTTTAGTTGGAGGAATTCTTACAGATGACCTAATGTTAACATAGTGATCCTTAATATCCACTTTGGATCAATTCTATGATACACAGTAAGCCCTAAATGGGTTTGACATGTCAATGAGACATGTCAAACCATGGGGGTTTATCAGCTGAGACCCGCATGATCACCAGAATGAGGTCCTCAATGTGTTAAGCAAAGAAGTGTCTGAAAGTTAAGCCAGCCATTGAATAAGTGTCGACCCACCTCCCCGATAATTGAATGTGTCTGGAGGTAGCCCGACTGCTCCATTTCTTCCATTGAGGACTTGCGTTGGCCAAGTTGGATTTTTAACATGCTCGATCCCTTTTCTCCTGGCAAATAAGCCATGTTTCTCAGCAGCTATCCTATACTCACTAGTGAAATAGACATAAGCCTTCACCTAATCTGAACAAGCGTGCATGTGCTTAACGAAGAATATATGGTATCTGCATTCGACAGCTGTCTTTATATTGGCTGTTGTATATTAGCTAGGCTTTATGTAAACTTATGAGCACTCTTAATCATTGCTATTTAGTGCTGGCAATACACAAGACATAGCTGTCAACTGCCCCATAAACATACACTCTTGGAGGAGTTGGAGGATTGTTTCAGAAGAGCAGAACAAGGAAATAACCAGAAGCGCCGGTTCCGTTGCACCATGGACACCACCTATGGCCGATGGAACCCATTAACTTTAATGTGTTCCGTCGCGGTGTCCATGGTTTTACCATAAATAATAGCACAGCATGCTTTGCTATTGTTTCCCGTATTTTAGGTGAAATCTGCAACGGAGGCTCCTAACGGAGCCTCCAATACAGATGTGAACTAGAGCTTAAATTGTCAATGGATCCTGGTAAATATCAGCCAATTCTGTTTATTTACCAGCGCTTATCAGATAACTAATATACTTCAAAGAAGGCAGATACTCACATGAAGTATAGGTGGGTGTATTATGGGGGTTTGACGGTGTGTACATATATATATATATATATATATATATATATATATATAAACATATATGGAATTGGAATGATGTATAGAATTATAACACTGCGAAAAAATTCATTGAATTTGATTATGTAGTGAGCAAATTTACATGCATCTCCACGATGAGATGTTCTTTGATGAAAATAAAAATATAGAAAAAAATCACAGTATAAATGTCTCAACATCTGCCACAGAATCTTAATATACTACGTGATTGATATACATATGTCTTTCAGCTGATTGAAGTTTGTAATGCCAGCCAAAAAGCGCCATAAGAGACAGAAAGTGCAGAGCCCCCTTAATAGTGCCCCTACTAAAGGCGGTCACTGTACTAATTTACCTTTCTTCTGTGCCATAGTAGTCTGGGCTAACAGCAGTGGTCTACATAGAAGAGAGGGGTTCCCATAGTAATGATCAGAATGGGCCCCATGATGGTGCTGGGTACCCAGAAAAGAAATTACTGTTGTTTCTTTCCCTTTCTATGCCCTTTTTAACGCCCTTGGGCCAATTGCCCACCCCCATTTTTGCTAACAATGCAGTTCTTTGCATAGAAGGGAGTTCTTCATAGGTTCTTGCCACTCAGTGGCAAATGGGAAGGGAGTAACCAGGGCTGAACTCCCTCCCTCTAAGTGCCCATAGCAGTCACATGGTCTACTTCTATGATAAGTACGCCCTTGCCATACAGGAATCAGCAGATTCTACTATTAGCATGGGTTCGTTAAAACGGTTGTCTCAAGATTAAAAGTTATCTCCTTACCACATGATAGGTGATACATGCTGATCGTTGGAGGTCTGACCACTGGGGCCCCCACCGATCACCAGAGTGGGGGGTCTGGTTCCTCCGAATGAACTGAGCAGCAGGTCATGCATGCGCACTGCTGCTCCATTCACTGTCTAAGGGACTGCCGGAAATAGCCAAGTACAGCGCTCGGCTATTTCCGGCAGTGCTTTAGAGAATGAATGGAGAAGCAGGGCGCAAAAGCGACCTGCCACTTCATTCATTCGGAGGAACAGGACCCTCATTCTCGTGATCGGTGGAGGTCCCAGCGGTTGGACTCCAACCAATCAGCATGTTATCACCTATCCTGTGGTTAGGAGATAACTTTTAATCTTGAGATAACGCCTTTCAAGGGGCATCACCCATCCTATGTTTTTGTCAAACACCTAGGAACCTAGAAACTACAGAGTGTTTTATTGTATCCTTATTTTATTTTTTCCTGTTTTTAGTATGGATGTTTTTTGAGAATTGTTGCCAGTGACCATTTAAGACAGGGGTGGGGGAACCTTTTTTCTGCCAAGGGCCATTTGGATATTTATAATAACATCATTCGCGGACCATACAAAATTATCAACTTAAAAATGCCCCCTATAGCTGCGCCTGCGCCCCACACAGTATAATGCCCCCATAGGTGCCCCCACAGTCTAATGCCCCCAACAGCTGCCCCCACAGTTGCCCCCTACAGTCTAATGCCCCCCATAGCTTCCCCACAGTATCATGCCCCTATAGCTGCCCCATACAGTATAATGTCCCTCATACAGTATAATGCCCCCCATAGCTGCCTCATATAGTATAATGCCCCCCATAGATGCCCCATATAGTATAATGCCCCCATACAGTATAATGCCCTCATAGCTGCCCCATACAGTATAATGCCCTCCATAGCTGCCACACACAGTATAATGTCCCAATACAGTATAATGCCCCCATAGCAGCCCCATGCACTATAAGGCCCCATACAGTATAATGCCCCCCCATAGCTGCCACATACAGTGTAATACCCCCCTTAGCTGTCCCATACCCAGTATAAAGCCCCCTCAGCAGCTACCATATGAGCCCCCCTCTCATAACCAATATAATGCCCCCATAGGTATGTACCCAACAGAAAAATAATAACATAATTACTTATCTATCCCCGCTCCCACGACGGGTGGAGGAGCCTTCTCCTCTGCACTGTGCTGTGAGTGAGTGAGTCGCCGCAGACAGGCGCGATGACGTCACTACATCGCGCCGGCCAGCAACTAGTCGTGCTGAGGCAAGGCTCCAGCATTAAACCCATCTGATTGTGCGTCCTGCAGACGCAGATTCAGTTGGAAGAAAGACCAGCGCAGTCAGAGCTGTGTGGCAACGGGGGGCCCTGCGAACCCCCCAGGCTTAGGGGCCTGGTCGCAGTTGCGTCCCCTATAGCTACGCCACTGCCGGCCCCGGAGTGGACCAGTCTGGTCACCTGACCTCACATTACTGACTCAGGTGACCGGACTGGTCCACTCTTGAGCCGGCACTCACCAACCTCACTCAGACCGCCGCTGCCGCCGCCATACTTGGCTCCTAAATGTGAGTGAGTAGGGTGGAATCACGGCGGCAGCGGCGGTTAGAGTGAGGTCGGGCCAGACCAAATGATACCCACCCCTGATTTAAGACATAATGCACATTTTCACTAGATATTTTCCAGGCAAGCTACTGTATTGTTATAGGGATCTACACTCCAAACTACTGACCTGATGGATACAGGTTTCAGCGCTAAACAGGATACAAAGCAGTTGTATCCCATAAAGTAAAAACATTTTTTAATAAAAAGTATTTAGAAAGTTTCACAAAACACACTGATAGACATTATATATGTATGTATATATATATATATATATATATATATATATATATAAAAGATGTCAAAGGTTTACATAGCCTTTAACGACAAGAAGAAAAAGAATAGTAGAAATTTACATAATGGTACCAATTTTTGCATCCAACATAGGATATTAAGCAGCAGCAACTAAAGCCATTGTATCTGTTATAAAATTTTTAGCCTTTTTTACTTTTCATACGGTTTCTTTTTTATTAAGGTTGCATCATTCTAGAAGCCCAACTCCCCCATAAGGATTCTGGGAAACAAAGCGAGCTGCTGTCTACTTTCTCTATTATTGTGTATCATGTAACAAAGAGCTGGTATCACAGGAACGCTCTCAAAGGACATATTGCCTCATCACTCCAAGTGTAAGAAAAAACTAACAGCCACCTTGGCGATAAAGGGAACACAAGGCCCATAGGATTATGAGCTCTATCAGCTGTTCCGCAAATAACCCAGATATACAGTAGAATCATAAACGGAACATGCAGTCCGCACTGTGTTCCAAATCACTGATCTGATGATTAGTTGGCGGAATTTTTTGACAATATGTAATTAAAGAGCCCCGCTTTATTATACATGATCTTTTTACAACACACTATTATGCTCATTGTGCTTCTTGGATGAAAAGATCTACGCTAAACTATGCAAATGCGGTTTTGTCTGTGTATGTTTTAGTAGGCTATAAATAAGACAGGGTGAATTTGCCTGATGTAACATATAAAACACTGTGTACTAAAGATTTATTTTTTTTCCAAGTGACAAAGTTCAGCTCGCAGTGGCGAGTACGGAAGTATTGCCTGGTGATATGAACAAAACATAATGAATCATCACCTCTCATTGGTTTACATTTTATCTCTTCCTGTCGTCCACTGATTAACCCTGAAGAGCGTTCTCGCTGCGTGCTTAGTCTCCTAAGAGCTTGTTAAAGAAGCATTAAACCTTAGAACAGTTTATCCTATAAAATGCATTCACACATATGCACTTGGGGCAATGCAGTGATCATAGCGGGGTAGATAGATTTGTGGATTTCCTGTACGGTAACCCCACTAAAGTTGGAGTAGTAAAAAAAAGGGACAGGACTCTTATTATGAGTCTTTATTTCTTACACCAATCCAGACATAGTGGTTCAATAAAATAAGTAGGTACAAATAACTGACAAACGTTAGACATAATGCAATTGTTTGGACCCACTTCATGTTATTTATCAATGCGATAACACCAACTTTCTAGTGTAATTGCATTAAAAAATATGCGCCCCTCTGCAACTTTTTGCAACACACACAACATTTTTGGGGCTTTTCAAGATGCATTCCATGCAGCAAATTTACTAAAAAGTTTTGCCACTGCTCCAAAAAGTTATGGGGGACTGGTATAAGTTTGGACCATTGCTTAGCAACAGGCTAAGCATCCAGTGGGTGATGATACGGGATCTTCATGATGCTGTGGAGTCCAGTGTAGACAACCGTTATACTTCAGAGACCTTGGTGGCATGTATAGATGATGCACAGAATTTCTCCTGGGAAGATGGCTGCTGGTTCCTATGTCTAGAGAAAGCAGAATTAAAGGGTAACTAAACTTTCAAAAAACTTCTGATATGTCATAGTGACATCTCAGAAGTTTTGATCGGTGGAGGTCTGAGCACTGCAACCCCCACGGATCGCTAAAACAAAGCGGCAGAAGTACACCGGTGAGCGCTGAGACGCTTTGTTTCTGATTGGTTTTTCTCAGAAATCTGTGTATGGGTTCATATACTTTCTATTGAGCCCGTACACCAATTGCTCGGCTTTCCGAGAAAAAACTATCAGAAACGAAGCTGCTCGGAGCTCACCATGTGTGCTTCTGCCGCTTTGTTTTAGCGATCGGTGGGGGTCTCAGTGCTTTTTTTTTTTACATTTAGTTACCCCTTAAACGCTTGCTTTGCATTAAGACAACTATATCACTGATAATGATGATGATGATGATGAGATGACGATCCTTATAATAATTATTATTCCGTGTGTGTTATTATTATCATGTAGGTCAAAAAAATTTAGGTTTTCTGAACCCAGTGGGGTGGTAACACTAAAAGAGGTGGTGATTGAGTGTGTGTTAACAAAACCTAATTAATTATAAATATTTATTAAGGAAAGTTGTCAGGTTTGCACATTTAAAGGGACAATAAGAATAGTGTAGTACGCAGTGCTATGTTTGCTGTCAAAAATAGTAGAAAACCAAAGGAAACCTGACAGACACCTTTTTAAGTCAATGGGATTCATCAAGATTTGTTGGGATCCTTTTATAAATGGATCTATCATGCCTGTCATGTCTCCATTAGAAATATAAGTAGAGTTTTTGTTTCTAATCCAAATCTGCTGCATAGACATAGATTTAAAAGATAACATGTTGGCTGCCTGCAGCCACCACTAGGGGGAGTTTAGGAGTTTACTGCATACTGTTATACATTGAATAATAAACCCCTATGCAGTACGATCCTAAGTTCTCACTAATGACCGGTGCCACTTTAAGCTCCTCCTTGGCCCTGCCTGGTCAGTTTCAAACCCACAAAGGGAACGAGAGGAAGATGGACCCATTTGTTCTGTCAAATTTTGTCAAAGCTGTTTTGGAGTTTGCAAAAAGTTGTGCAGACTGACAAATAGGTTAATAGCTTAAAGGGAAGGTGTCATTAATTTTTTTATTTTTTTATCATATTGCTTTTAGTATGATATTAAAATAAATTTTACTTATTTGTGTTCTACTTTTTAGTATTTTCTTACTTTTACTTCTCTATGGGGGCTGCCATTTTTTTTCATCTCTGTATGTGTCGATTAACGACACATACAGAGATGGAATACGGCACATACAACCCCATAGAGAATGCGAATGGGAGCCGTTCCATTCACTGCAGCGTATGCCGTCTGTGTGGGAATGGCGCATGCTCCGCTCCCACACAGACCAAAACGAAGGTCTTTGGCAGAGCGAAATCCGGCGCCATTTTCATGTGGAGCGGAAGCCGCTGCCGGACATATGTTCAAGGAAGCGAAGGCGCAAGACATAGGAGCAGAGGCGGCAGCGGCGACAGGAGCAGGTAATTTATGTTTGTGTATGTGATGTGTGTATTATGTTCGTGTATGTTCGTGTGATACGGTCTGCTGAGCCCTGTATCTAATCCTACACTGTGCAGTCGCTCAGAAAATGGCAGCACACAGTGTAGGAAGTTTGAAGATTCAAACCCCTCCTTCTCCTGGCACTAGCCAGAATAAGGGAGGGGGGATTGTGTGAGGACCCTAGAGAGTGTGTCTACCCAAAATTTGCAGCATAAAGCAATGAGGTTGCTTTATCACATTGACCATGCTGCAATTTTGGGAACTGCTCCCTCTAGTGCCCAGCACATGGAAATGTTATAAATTACAATCTAATTTATAATATTTCCTGACTTGTGAAAAAATTAAAAAAATTAAAACAATGTGTAATCACTCAAATAATAATTGTTTAACTAAAAATAAAAACAGCGACACATTCCCTTTAAGCCTGTGTTTTTTTCATTTCAAACAGTCATATATATATATATATATATATATATATATGTATATACATACACACACACACACATACATACATATATATATATATATATATATATATATATATATATACAACCAATTTAAACATTCGTGAACTGTTAGTTTATGTAATGCCACGATAAAACTAACAGTCTCTATAAATAGGACAGCAGAGTGTTCAGGTAAGCGAAACACTTGGGGCATGCAGAGCTACATAACACTGGCCAAAAGATGAACCTTTTACTTTTAGCCTGGACTTTTTTCTGATTGAAAACGTACCTTAGAATCTGCTGATCATAGCATGGTCCCGCTGTGTGGACGACGAGGACACATCGACACCAGGCGACAGAGGCTACAGTTGATTCTGCAGCAGCATCGGCGTTTGCAGGTAAGTCGATGTAGCCTCTGTCGCCTGGTGCCGATGTGTCCTCGCTCGTCCGACACGATGCAGGACCTGGGGCAGGAAGTGAGTGACGTCACAGCGTGATCTCTCGAGAACACGCTGTGTCTTTGCACTGCCAGAAGCTGGGTGTTAACGAAGAGAAGTGGATGATGCTGATTCGTCAGCATCATACACTCCCATTCACAACGCCCAGCTAGTAAAACAAGTAAAAACGCCCAGATGTAACACACACAATACACGCCCACTTGTACTTAACTTTAAACACGCCCAGTTGTACTTAAGAAAGGCTCATTTGCATAAATATAAAAATGGTCATAACTTGGCCAAAAATGCTCATTTTTGAAAAAAAACAAAACGTTACTGTAATCTACATTGCAGCGCCGATCTGCTGCAATACGAGATAGGGGTTTGAAAATCTGGTGACAGAGCCTCTTTAGGTCAATTAGCTGCAATCAGTTTCTACAGTCAATCATATTCTCTGTAGTGGCCTCTACAGGGGAATTTTAGTAATGCATGCTGCCCATTCAAATTCAAGGGTGACCATGTAATTCATGGTTGTGCTAAGTTTACCAGAGTGGGAGCTAATAAATGCAATGGCACGCTGCCCTGGCTTATAGAGGGGACTCTCAAACAGGGGACGACTGATCAGCTGCTCTGGCTGCTTCTGGGCGCGGGAAAGTATGCAAATGGCTCCGAGCACTATATAATGGCCGCGCTGCAGTACTGCAGATCTGAACCTATTCAAGTGAAGAAGAGCAGAGCTGCAGTAACCCAGCTCAGTCGCTATATAGTGTACGGAGCCTTCTGCTTCTGGCACCAACCCTGCATAGCTTCCGTCACTTGGAGGCAGCCGGAACTGATTGATGCGGAGTCCTGTGGATAGGTCATCAGTATAAAAAACAGCCCACAGCCTGGACACCCCCTTTAAAAATGCCTTCGCCTAGCAATAACAAAAAGGTTGTCTGTTTTGGACAACCCCCTCCGACATCCGTCCATAGACAACCAGCTGATCGAGATGAACCACCGACTCTGGTTAGTCAGCAACATTGCAGGAGATATTAAGTATTACATGGTGCCCTTTGAAATAATTGGGTGTCGTGCAGTGACTCTCCTCTCTGGCTAATAGAAGGCGTTCTTGAGCAGGTATCTAATAGTGGATATGGAATGGGGTTGTCCAATTCAATATCACCCTCAAATCTGTGAGGCAATCCTTCTCTGGACTGAAACCACTGTGAGATGTATCCTCTAAAAAAGGAATCCAGGAAGGTGCATAAGTACCGGCGAACTAAGCGTTCTAGCTGGGTCTGAAACCGGATTTGCTGAAAGTTTTGCCCAGGCTGTTACCACAACAGCGCTAATCAGGTGCATTTCACAGTCCGCGAAGCACAAAGGGTGCTGTACAGAGCGAGAGCTGTGTAAAAGACAAACAGAATGCTCCCGTAACGCAAAACAAACACCAGAAATCAATAAAACTGAAATTTGGCCAAAACTTGGGAACACTAAGATCTATTTCTTTATTTATTTATTTTATTTATTGAACCGTGGATTTCCTACATTATTTATGGTAACCTCTCCTGATGTCCGCAATAGTTGGACTATAAGGTCTTTCTCCATAGCTAAAATTAATGCAATATTTCGGTTCCAATTTTTTACTGCTTAGTACATATGAAGCATGCAGAGGCGTAACTACCGCTGTAGCAGACGTAGCGTAGTGACACTGTCCACAGGGGGGCTGTATGCCACAATCTACAGGGGGCAGTATCTACAGGGGGCACTATCTATAAGGGGTCTGCGTGTGGCACCTAGTGGGGGGCCCAGTCAATAGTTTGCTATGGGGCCCAGTCTTTCCGAGTTACGCCCCTGGAAGCATGCAACATGTTTGGTCTCATATGCCGTTAGTGGTGAGGCTTCTACCACATTGTAAAAACTGGGACAAAAACTGCGTGTTAACTACATGATTTTGACACCTTTTTTTTCAGCAGTTATTGGAATGTACCTAGAATGGCTTCTATAGAAAACCACAGCACAGCACCGTATGTTAAAACCACAGCCGATTGATATGATGAAGACCTGTACATATAATCTGCATTAGGATAGGGACAGTTTAAAGTCTATGGACACCTTTGATCACATCTTTTTTTATTGCATGTACTTTTACAAATAAAACAGATTTGACATTATTTTTATTTTTTTTAATTCCCCATTTGTCTTCTGCAGCCAATGCAAGCTGCTCGATGCAGTTTTGTGCTCATTCCCTCAGACGGCTCTCTTAGTTCACACATGGCAGATACGCTGCGTAAGAGTACACAGCGTATCGGTCCTAGACACTGCAGGGAATTGCAGCCGAAATTGCGGTGCAGTTTTTCGGCTGGAAGGGTCGCTGCAGAAAACAGCAGTAAAAAAAAAAGCCTATGTGACCAGGAGGCCAGGCTGCAGGACGTCAGAGGGATGCGTTGCGATGACTATGGGTAAGTATAGGCTTTTTTTTTTTAGTTTAATTTAATGGGGAAAACCCACAACAGAAAATCAGCGATTCCGCAGCATGTCAATTTAAAAAAACGTACCGCAGGTCAATTTATGAATGGTTTTTCGGCAGATTTTTTACGCATTGTGTGGTCGAGATTTGTTCAAATGTCATCCACTTTGCCGCTACTGTAATATACTGCAGATTTTCCGCAATGTAAAACGCTGCAGAAAATCTGCAGTATTTATGCTACTTGTGGACCTATCTTTATGGCTCAGTCTGCAGCCTCCCTCTCTCCTCTCTAGAATGCTTACATTTTATTGTTTTACATGCAAGCTGCAATAGCCGAAATGAAGAACATTTTTATTAAAAAAACAATTGCAAACCTGTTTTATTTGTCAAACTACATGCAATAAAAAAAAAGCGCTCACAGGTGATCCTGGAAATTATCCACCGCATCTGAACCTGGCATAAAGAGAATCTTTCCACTCTCCTGACATGTTTATTTTAGTAAATACGTTCCCTTTAAAATCACAATGTGGGAGCACATTTTCTTATAATGATGCATTGCATTGTTCCTCTATTATTCCTCCTAGAAATATGTGAATAAATCAAAAACTGGGTATTACTATCATCAAAATGCTTTTCCTTACACACTCTGACACTGTCCAATCACACCCTTTGGACAAGTAGATAGGTAAAGCCTAGTTGGCAATTTATTAATTGAATTACAGGAGGAATAACAGAGAAACAGCACGATGCAGAGTTCTAATAATAGATGATGCAGCATTGTTATTGTGGAATACAAGTATTTACTAAAGACACGTGTCAGGAATGCTGATAGATCCTCTTTACAATACCACAGCAAAATCTCTGTATGTGAACTCACCCTTGGGCAGGTTATATACTCTATGATCCTGACACCTGTTGCACAGGAGACAGGATAGCAACACTGCAAGTCGTGGTGACGGGCTGTGATCATTACACAATGGCTCCTGCCACAGACACATTGCAAAGAATAGTAAATGACAATAAAATCAACTTAGATGTGATCGTTATTAGCTGGATTTTGCTGTCTGATTCACAGAGGACCATCTTTCATCCGAGCCGTCAGTACAGCTGACCTGACGGGATAGGCTTTGACGTAGAAGCTGTATCTTAAAAACGAAACATTATTTAAAATAAAAATCGATTTAAAAGTTGTTTAAAATCAGATAAAACATTGATTTATTAAAAGAAAAAAAATAGCTTCAATAGTGTACATAGCCTTAAAGGGGTTGTCCGAGATAAAATGACTTTGTGTTAATGCTTGTAATTTATTCATGTAAATACATTTGTAATATACTTACATTTTCCAAAGTGACCCCGTTTCCAGATCCTGCCGTGGGGTACTTGACGGGTGTCGTCACTCATGGCCGCTGTGTTGATCTTCAATTATTTTCCGAATATGCTTCACGTCGCATGTGCGGTCCCTGCTGTTCTCGCGGTCCCTGCTGTTCTCGAGATAACAGCAGGGACTGCGCATCGCGTTACAGGTGGTAGAACAGAACAGCCCATACACGGCACGTCACAAGTGATGTGTCGTATACCCAGAAAAGAATTGAAGATCAACACAGCGGCCAGAGAGAGACGTCACCCGTCAAGTACCCGACGGAAGGATCTGGAAATGGGGCAACTTTGGAAAATGTAAGTATATTAAAAATGTATTTACATTAATAAATTACAAGCCTTAACACATTTTAAGTGATTTTGTCTCGGACAACCCATTTAATTATTTTTTTAAGAGCATATTAATAATTGCATCCAGTCCTATTAGGGTATGTTCACACAGAGCTTTATTCAGGCAGAAAAATCTGCATCAAAATTGCTTCAGGAATTTGGAGGCAGATTTTGATCTGCCTGCACTTTCTTGCCTCGTTTTTTTTAAGCGTTTTTCGCCCGCGGCCATCGAGCAGGCAAAAAACGCTGCGAAAAACGCTTTCTCTGCCTCTCATTGATGTCAATGGGAGGTCAGAGACGGAAACACGGGGAGAAAGAGCATGTCATTTTTTCCTGCTAGCGTTTTTTTTACTCTCACGGTTAAAAATGCCTCCGCCTCCCATTGAAATCAATGGGAGGCGATTTTGGCAGTTTTTTGGCGTGGTTTCTGACTCTGCATCCCCTTCAAAACAGCTGATCAGCGGGGGTCCTGGGATTTGGACCCTGACCGATCAGATATTGATGGCCTATCCTTAGGATAGGCCATCAATTTTTAGGGACTGGACAACCCCTTTAAGGACTATAACTGTACTGTAAAAAATACAGTGGGTCTCGGAATAGCGTTGATTGCAGCTCCTTCTCTGGTGGCTGGCAAAGATATAGTACCCAAATAATGTGAACCATAGTCATAAACTAGATTTTACAAACTAATGCAAATGGGAAAGAAATGGCAGCTTTTCGTGGTAGAGTAATTGGAATATGAAAAATGAGGCTGGATTCACAATAAGGATGAATCAGTCACTGTGACTGCAAGAATTCTCTTAACAATTACCTTGATTGTGCCACCCTTCCCAATTACGAATGCAAAATCCCACTGGTACCAGCGTGGTGTCAGTTACAGCAACACAATGGCCTCTGTGTTCTCACGAATTTTCATAATATTACGTAGCATACATTGAAACAACTTCTCTCTCTTGACCCAAGGACTGTATTGGTATGTGCTACTAAGATAATTGGAAATATTGTAAAAAATTTCATTATATTAAAGTTTCTGTCAGGTTCCTGCTTTTATATTTTATGTCTCTATATTGTTATTTTACTTGTTAAACTTTATATGGTGTATGGCTCTATTATTCTTTAATCTTAAGCATTATCTCACTTGGTGCAGACATGTCAGAAGTTGTCGTAGGTTAGGAGCCTGTCAGCTAGTATGAGGGTCCCGTAGCTCTGTTCGCCTTCAGGTTTTACCTTGAAAATCTTTGTTTTACTATGGTGCCAGAAGGTTTTCCCATTTCAATAAATAGGACTATATGGCGCATGACATGTCTTAATAACATGTCAGTAAATGAGCAGCTGTAAGAGCGGCGCCCGCTCGGGTGGGCACTGCCTGTCCATACATTACTTTTCAATGGAATATCCAGCATTCAATGCTACACACTAGCAAAACGGTGTGTCTCTACACAGCCTGACACTCTCAGCAGCGATTGGACAGTGTAGGGACACGTCCCATTGACAGGGGGAATGGTAACACCCAGTTGTTATTTTATGGATACGTTTTCAGGAGGAATAACAGAGGAATGGCACAATGCAGAGTTCTAATAATAGAGGTTCTAGCGTTGTTATTTTATGGGAATGCAAGTATTTACTAAAACAAACATATCTATAGAGCTGACAGATCTTCCTTAAATTCTGCAAAAGTTACATTAAAGGCAGGTATTTTTTCAGAAGTGACAACAGGAGGGGCTGCCATGTTAGTTTTCACCTTTGAATTAATTAGCTTCTCAGAAACTAATAATAAAATTCTTTCAGCCTGTTCAATCAGTAACAAAATGACAGCACCCCAAAATATATTTCAGCTCTTTGTATCCAAATTTATGTCATCACTGAAACATTAATTATAAAGACAATTACTACTGCAATTATTACACATATTGAACAAAAATCGTTACGTCTATGCCCAGTTTTACTGAAAAATATTGCATTCAGCCTTGTATCAATCATGAATAACAGGCAGCAGAAGCTTGAATGGCACTGCTAATGTAAAATATGAACAGCCGTGTGTCCATATACAGATTTATGAATGTTATACGTAGATTCCTTAAGTCGACTTATCCTCTGGTTCTACACGCTAGATCTTTATCAGATGTGAGATGTCATGCGGTGATCACAAGACCAAAACAAACTGTACGACTTTATGAAATACCACACCACTGTAATAAAAAGCTGCATAGTGAAAACTTGAAATACAATTCCCAGACCACTGTCTGCTAGGGCTCCAGTAATAACATAGGGCGTTAAAAAGGAAAATCTGCTTTGTTTATAAAACAGCCCTCGTCATCTGTACTGCGGAGTGTCCTACAGCCACCAGGCATTCCTTTAAATCATAAATCAACTTACTTGCAGTATTTGACAGGTTGTAAAAGCCAAACTAGCAGGAAGCATAAAAGGACCCTGCAGTCCTAACATTTCAGTTCTATTTTATTTTGGTGCTAATGTGACCTACAAAAGTCAATTAAAGGACATCTCCACCTTTTAACACTGTGTTGTTTTTAGGTACAAAACCTTGTGTTACTTAGTATTTGTTTTCCTAATTCAGATTTGTATTGACATATAGTTAAATGATAAAACTCTGGCTGTCTGCAGCCAACCACTAGAGGGAGCTTAGGAGTTAACTGCATACTATTTTATTATTATGTTCACTATGCAAAAAGTTCCCTCTAGTGGTGGCTAGTGGATATGTCTATGCAGGGTATCTATAGCTCTGAATGAGAAAAATGGAGCTCTAGACACCCTGCTGTAAAGATATATTAAAAAAATTAATCAGCACAGAATGTTTAGAAATATTTAGATAAAAGAAAAACAACAAAAAACATGATGTTCAATGGTTGAAATTCACTGTAAACTCAAAACAAAATTTGTCTCAAACTGGCCATGCATATGAAATATCCATCGGGGTGAGAATTGGCTATGTTTAACTGATGATGTTATGTAAGGGGGGTTACCTATGTGCCCTCCAACTACAGCCTATAGACTGTCTAAGTATCGTTTGATGTAAATAGTTACCCAGCACTTTAAGAGACTGTGGAGCTGCTTAGAGACTATCAGGACACCTGTGTAGGGATGTCTTGTCAATGTGCCTTTTGTCTTTCAAGGCCCTGGAGGAATGAAGGCCGCAATGCCCTGCGGCGCTGCTGATTGTACGGTGCTGTCATCAGTAAAGTGAAGGCTTTTTAGGGAGCAATGACAGGTGAGGAGGGAAGGACTGGCATTACCTGGAAGTACTGGCAAGAGAAAAGCGCGGTGATGCTGATGCACTGCGCCATCATGCTAAAAAAAGGAGGCAGAGAGAAGTCCATTTAAGGGAGTATTTTGTCGCCTAAAGGAGAAGTGAGCGGGTGAACTGTGTGAGGTGCTAGGTAGGCTGATGGAGCCACGGGGGAAACCTGGTGTTGTGACCAGAGCGGGCTTGTCTTCCTGCAGTGTGGCAGGGAAAGGCTGAAGGCTGCGGCTCCTAATAACTGGAGCTGGAAGCAGAGTCTGCTGATTGCAGTAAACGGGTCCATGGAATTAGGAGCAGTGAGGATGTTTTGCCGAGTAAAGAGAAAAGTAGGAGTCAACAAGCAGACGGTGAGATATTGGGAGAATTGTATAGTCTGGAGCTGACAGAGGCAGGCCGTGGAGGAGGATGGCCTGATGGAGTACTGAGCGGTCCATCACTAAAGCAGTGCCGGTAGTAGAGCTGGAGTGGTAGCTCTGGGGATTCTGTTGGGGCTGTCGAGATAGTCAGCCCGGAAGTGGAAACCAGTGGGTAAGCGGTACTGTGCTCAAACCTGGTGGAAGACTGTAGTGAGGCCTGTGAGGACCACTACAAAGCAGACTGGTTCCCCTGTAGACCTGAGACATGGCCTAGTGATTGTAATCCTTAGAAAGGCTGGACTACTGGAAAAAGTCATGGGAGGAGGTAGAAGTTGGTAATCTTTGAGAGTTAGGGCTCTAGTGGAAAGTCTTCTTTGATCTTAGATTGACTGGAAGTTTAGGAGGAGACTTGGGGTAGAGTCTGGAGAACTCCTGCTAGAAGTGCCTGTTAGGCCTGTCTGGGGGTTAATATGGACCCCCGGACGAAGGCTTTTCCGCCGAAACGCGCGTCGGGTGTGACGCCAGACAGCAGGATAACATACCATGGGTAAGATTCTTACATGTTACTTATACACCTTCCTCTATACCAGTTTGTGGATGGGCTAGGTATTTCTGCCCTATCCCTTATGTTTACAACCATCTACTATGATCTAGGACTGTATATATTAATTGAAATTGACTCTTCAGTCCCCTTCCTTGTTATCCTTTGGAGTACAATACTCCTATATTTATACACTGTGATCTATACCTGTCTGGCTTCCAAATGTTTCCACACTGTGGCAATCATCCTTGATTTTAATGTGTGATAAATATTTCATGTTTTATGTTTTGTATAAATAAAGATTATTATTTTTATTAGTCAAAGCTGTGTACTGACTCCATTTTTTAGGTTTCTGTCTGGGGGTTAATATTGGATGGCGGTGTCCTAGAGATACTAAATCCTTGAAGTGTAGGGTCAGTGTCATTGTGAGATACCAGGTCTCTGGAGGTTAGGGACAGAAGGTAGAGAGATAGAGCACCAAAAGTAGAGGGAAACGGAAGTCTAACAAAAAGGCGGGAAAGCTATGAAGGAATTGTGAAGCTGTGTGGGGTAACGCAGTCTTGGTGGGGTGTCTCTGGAGGACAAGTAGGGACCTGCCACAGGGACCAGCTCTATTTTGATAAGTAACATTCGAGATATAGTGCCACTTTAAGTGTTGTAACCATTATGCTTTTTGTGCCTCATAAAGAGAAAGTAACCATATGCTTGTATGCCGCTGTAATAACACTTGTGTTCAGTAAAGATAACTTGTCCAACATTCATTTAGTTTTGTTTGGTTTAGATTGTGTTTTATTAAAAGGGAACCCCTCCAGATAGATAGATGCCCTTGTTATAGTCTGAAGATTTTCTTTTCTCATAAAGATGGAAATACTCAGAACTCTTCTGCACTGCCAGTACTGGAGATTCTTTAGGCACATGGAGTCCATGCGGTTTTGTATTACAGAACCATAGATGCTCCATGTACCACCGTATATTACCACATTCTCCTCTAGGAGCAGTGCTTCTAGGGCAGAGCACCTCTGTAATATGACATATGATGGAGCATGCCATGTTTTTTCTTACAAATTCATTCAAAATACCTAAACCTCCATATACTTCTGCATGAAATTGGAGGCACACAGTGGTACAGTATGGGCCAATATTGCCTGATTTCTATGGGTGCTGCGTAACAAGTCTGCACAACATGGATCCATAGTACGCACGTGTGCATGAGACCTTAGTGTATGACAACGGTGATATGTCTTACCAATTATAAGATATCTACTCGTGTATGGCAAATGGCTGCCTTCAAATAAGAGAACTGCTGATAACAGAAATATGACCATGAGGGTTTCCGCAGCTTATCAGATGGGTGAGGGAGATAGGGGAGGTATTTTACTGCACACAGCACACTTCCTGTTTGGTTATTCCTTTGAAGGCCACTGCAGTCATTCTGAAATTTCTGATAACAAACATTCAATGATTTATATTAGTGATACCGAAAATATTAATACAATTTAATTTGTCTGAAATTCTGTCAGTGTGTGATAAGTTTATAGGCATTACTGGAATGGGGAAAACTTTGCCCCTTAAACATGGGTGACAAACTCATGGAACGTCTTCCGGAAGTGGCATATGTGAAAATATTCCTGGCATGCACCATGTCCTGTGTCTGGCACTGTATCTGAGGGGTACTCTCTCTGACACTGTTACAGTTATCCCCTTGCTGTTACTATTATGGTGGTCCTCTTGCTGTCACTGTATTTGAGAGTCCTATTTCTGACGCTGTTATAGGTATCCTCTTGCTGTCACTGTTATGGTGGTCCTTTGGCTGTCACTATATTTGAGGGTCCTATTTCTGACAATTATAGTTATCCTCTTGCTGTCACTGTTATGGTGGTCCTTTGGCTGTCACTTTTTTTGAGGGATCTTCTTGGACTTGCTGTCAGTGTCATGGTGGTCCTGTAGCTGTCACTGTATTTGATCCTCTTGCTGTCACTGTTATGATGGTCCTTTGGTTGGATTGTTATGGGCGCCTTCGGCAGGCACTTGGTGTTATCGTTTTGTTTTCATATTTAGGCTATATGGGCTTTGTAAAATTGTGTTTACATTTTTGTAATTGCCATTTTACAGCAATAGACCTACATTTTGTCACTATAGAGTCACCGGCATATGGCTGTCACTGTTATGGGCTCCTTAAAAGCTTTTTACATGGGCGATTATCGTTAGAAAGATCAGAATATCGACTAAAAGTTTGCAATCATTGGCCAGTGTAAACATCTTCAGCGATTGCACAACCAACGAGAAATTGTTCCCTTGTCGTTGATCGAATCTTTTATGCTTGCCAAAAAAATATTGTTCATCAGCGTGGTATCTGACAGGCGGCGTGGAAATGTTAACCGAGGTTCAAAGGAGGAAATACAAGCGATCTTACAAGTGACGTACAATTATTGTTACATATAAATGCATGTCTTTCGAACGTTAACAACTCGTTATATCGACGGTTGCTACTCGTTTTAACAAATTTATATGCACAAGTAAAAGGACACTTGATATCATTTTGTGTTTATATCTAGTATATATAGGGACAGAAAATCAAAGGAAATCACTGTAAGACTGTGTTCAAATTTTGGGCATTTTTGCAATTGGCCATGTAGTTCCAGACTTATTTGTACCTTGGTATTCTTGCACATTTGGGCACACTCTGATAGCATTCTGGCTTATTTTAGTTTGCATAGATTTCAGATTATATGAGTACTTGTTCTATTTAGTGACATTAAAGATAAATCCCAGCACAAGATCTTCCATCATGAAAAATATAATTGCATATTATGTAATAATTAGTCCACTGTACAGCTAGGCGCAGGTGTTTTAAGTCAGATCCCATGTGTATTCCTTCAATGATTCAGGTTTTCACTGCAGCAATTATACTTTAACCCAAGTGGGGTGAACCTAGCAGCAATTATAATTCATATGGGAAGTTTTTCTATTTTTGAAACTTTTATCTGGAAAGGAAACATTTTACATTAGGTGAATCATTTGGTATTGGCTTGTATGATATAGTCAATAGTATTGTAGCCACATCATATTATCATGACTCATTTGTAGTTAAACATGATGGAAACTAATAAGAGGCTTAATAAAGTTTAATAAGAAGTAATGCCACCAGTTGGGATAACAAACTTCTCTACCATGCACGACTACAAGGAGTCTCACAAAGGACAATACATTATAGGATTGTGTTATATTAGAAAATATGGGTCTACTTTGTTTGTGGAAACAGTGTCACTCTTGTCTGGTATTGTAGCTCATCCCGATTCAAGTGGACTGAGCTGTAATACAACATAAAACCTGTGGACAAGAGTGGCACTGTTTCTGGACAAAAAAAAGCATGATTTTTTTAATCCTGGATAACCCTCAAAGAATTCAAATAAATTAATTAAATGAGGATAATGAGAATAAACTCATCTACTTTGTAACAATTAAAGGTAAATTTTTTTTTACCTTTTATCCTGCAATCTTGATCTAGTGGAAGGCAAAACAACCACTGAATATAGAAATCAGAATAAAGCTGGTGACCGTTTCCTGAGTTGTGTTTCATGGTCATAAGTTAAAATGGAAATCGACGATTGATTTCTGCCTTGATTTGTGGCCTGGTCTGGCCTTCTGTTCATAAAATGTAGATTTGATGTTTGGCTTGACCTACTGTCAAAGACTACCTGTCCACGACGACAGAAAAAAATCCAACGTGGCAGATCAAGTTATCCATAGACACTTGCATTCAATCGCAAGTTTCACAAAAAGGCACCGACAGTTGGTAGAAAATGGTGTGAATGAGCCTTTCGGACATCCAAAATCCTTCAACCTAGTACACATAACTTGTAATAAAATTTCTCTGCAATAAGACAATATTGTAGCCAATGGCCCAGTAATGCTGCATATGTCCCAGAAGAACAAATGCCTAATTGTAGTCCTCTCAAAATCTAAGGATAACTGCCGTTGGAAGATGTCTCTAGATAGCAGCAATCCAATAGTAAGTAAATGTCAGATTTCTTCCAATAAGGTCATACAAGTGTAATGCCTGACCATCAGATCAGTGGACGGCACTTGTGACAATGAAGAATGTCATTGACAGTTATTCTTGAGGTTACCTATTGATAAAAATGTGGTATTTTGTAGCTAAAAAAAACAATGGAACTTGAGTGTTTGTTAGGTGAGAATACAGTAAACTGACACGTAAACCGTATGACAGAAATCCTGCTGAAAATGCAGAGAAACCCGAAAGAGTTGTTGAAGTTGTAGAATTCAGTATTGATAGTTCTCACATAAATAAATAAAACGTGCAAAGAGTACATTTAAAAAATCTATCTCTTAGGCCCCATGCACACGACCGTAAAAAAAAACAACTCCGTAATTATGGACCCGCCCGGTTCTATTGGCCGCGGACACCTTTCCATGCCGCTACAGATAGGTGTCCCTGCCCAAGAACCGTGCCGGGAATTATGGAGCACGTCCTGCTTTTAGATTTTTATGGGCCGTGCTCCCATACTTTGTATAAAAGCACGGCCCGAAAATGTGATTACGGGCACAGCCATGTCCATGAGGCCTTAAGCCGCGGGCCGCATTTTCTGGCCATGCTCCCAAACAAAGTATGGGAGCACAGCCCGTAAAAGACTAAAAGTAGGACATGCTCCATAATTCCCCATCACGGTTCTACGGCACGGACAGCCTTCCGTAGCTATACGGAAAGGTGTCCGCGGCCAATAGAACCGGGCGGGTCCGTAATTGCGGACCGTATTGCGGTCCGCAATTGCGGAGATTTTTCACAGTCGTGTGCATGGGGCCTAAAATCACTGCCGTAAACCTTTGAACACTTTTAAAAAAAAAAATAATAATGTATCATGGTGTTTATTGCAACTTCTGAATCGTTTTTTTTGACTAAAAAATGTTTTAACTGGAATTGGGCTAAGTGTAGCGACGTGAAGCACAAAGACGAGGTGCAGACTGCAGCCGAGGAGCCGTCATGAGACTGTTTTCAAACTGTTTTTATTGGTAAAAGCATTATGGAAAGAGTATATAAAACAGTGCAATAATGTCGGCTACGCAGAGCCAATATACAGTTGTGAAAAGAGAGCAACAACAATGGGGTCTTAGGAGGGGGAAGGGAAAAAGGAGAGTTAGGGGTTAGGATAGGACAATAGAAGAATAAATTAGCATTGTGTGGTAATAATGGCAGTACATTGAAAACTTGACATCTAAGCATCAGTCAACAAAGGACATTATAACCATTGTATGAAAATGAGTGATACATCAACATATCTAATAATATTCAAAAATAATAAATCAAATTGATTGTTACAATTTGGAATAGTCATGGTATTCAAGCCAGAGAGACCAGGTGTCTGGGAAAGTAGGATGCATAAGAAATACCTAATGAGCTAATTCTTCAAATCGCTGAATTTCAAACATCTTATCCAAACATTGAGCAAAAGATGAAGGGGAAGTGTCTTTCCACATCGTGGGAATAAGCAGTTTAGCTGCAGTTATCACATACCTCCCAACTTTTGAATTCGGAAAAGAGGGACATTTTAAGCCACGCCCATAACCAGGCCCAATATCCCGCATAAACACATCAAATCACGGCCAGATCCTTCTGCAAATAACAGGCGCACATTCTCACTGCGGATCTCTAGACGGTCTGAATATCACAGATATTATGGATCCGATTATGTCGTCTTTATGTTACTTTTCCTATCTTGGGTATAACATTTGCTCATCACGGCAGCTGCAGGACAAACCAAAAGGCTGAGAACAATGAAAGTCAAGAGGGAGACCCTGTGGTGGATGACTTTTCAATTGACAGGTAGCAGAGTCACATGATGGGGATTTTTTTTTCCAGTTGTGTAACTCTGCTACCGGTCAATGGAAAAATCATCCACCAGAGCCACCCTGTAGATTGCTCCACACACAGCCCCCCTGTACACAGCACCAGACACAGCCCCCCTGTAGATAACTCCAGATACAGCCCCCCTGTAGATAGCTCCAGACACAGCCCCCCTGTAGATAGCTCCAGATACAGCCCCCCTGTAGATAGCGCCACACACAGCCCCCCTGTAGATAGCGCCACACACACGACCCCCCTGTAGATAGCGCCACACACAGCCCCCCTGTAGATAGCTCCACACACAGCCCCCTGTAGATAGCACCACACACAGCCCCCCCTGTAGATAGCACCACACACAGCCCCCCCTGTAGATAGCTCCAGACACAGCCCCCCCTGTAGATAGCGCCACACACAGTCCCCCTGTAGATAGTGCCACACACAGCCCCCCTGTTGATAGCTACACACACAGGCCCCGTGTAGATAGCGCCACTCACAGCCCCCTGTAGATAGCTCCAGATACAGCCCCCCTGTAGATAGCGCCACACACAGTCCCCCTGTAGATAGTGCCACACACAGCCCCCCTGTAGATAGCTACACACACAGGCCCCCTGTAGATAGCGCCACTCACAGCCCCCCTGTAGATAGCGCCAGACACAGCCCCCCTGTAGATAGCTCCAGATACAGCCCCCCTGTAGATAGCTACACACACAGCCCCCTGTAGGTAGCTCCACACACAGCCCCCCTGTAGATAGCGCCAGACACAGCCCCCCTGTAGATAGCTCCACACACAGCCCCCCTGTAGGTAGCTCAACACAACCCCCTTATACTTTGTGCCAAAATGCCGCCAGAGCGGAGAGCGGTAGAGGTAGCCTACTGCTGCCACTCTCCACTCTGCTTTGACGTCACTGACCGTCAGAAGAAGGCAGGAGTCTTGCAGCGGCGTTCTCACTGGAGTCGATGCTGGCCCAGGAGTGGATCAGTGCAGTCACCTGATCGGTCACCTAACACCTAAGGATCGATGTGGGTCCTGGCAGTTAGACTACCACGATCACCAAGTGATAGCATATTCTAGCGATATTCCATCACTTACTATAGTTGGACAACACCTTGATGTATCTAATAGATGCATATATCTAAATTCAAATGACTCATGACTCTAAATCAATGTAATTTAATAGAAAAGACATACTGAAAATTGTCAATGAAGTGTCAGTCTACGATTCATGACCTCTATCATTGCTGCCTCCTGTCACCCTTTCATGTGGCCTCTAATGTCAGGACGCATAAATGAATTTCCGTTTGTAAAATCAGTTTAGTGAAGAGCATGCATTGTAATGTATATCTGCAACAACCATTCCATTACTTTGGCCACTTAGACGGAGCATATTGCAATTTCTGATCATTGTGGTTCTCAAATTGTTCAACTTAGATAAAGCTTTGCATAGAATATTCCAGGGCATGAAGGTAACCTGCCTGAGATTGCAGCTGCTGAGAGATTAACCCTATTAAGTGTAATGCTCCTGACGCCAAGCTTCATCAGCAGATTCCTGAATGCAGGCCTAAAGGTATTAATGGATTGTCATCTATTACCGCACAAATCCCAGGATGATGTTGAAAATAGACTCTCCTTGCTACAGCTCCTTGCATGTGTTCTACTGGCTCCATCCATCCTTTCCTTGGGGATCTATCTTTCATACTCCTCATTAGTTAATGGGCTGCCAGTGGTGATAAGTTTGTACAAGAGCTGGTTAGAATAATATTATTGGCCCATGTTAAGTGGAATTTGCTATATAAGCGTCAGATAGGTCTCCGCAAGAATGATAAATGTCTAATGTCCTGAAAGGGTTATTCCATCACAGAAAGTGATGGCACACCGCAAGGTGGCGCTTCCATAACAAAACTTGAAACGGGGCCCGGCTCCGCCAGGATAGCCATCGGCAGCAAATGAGTTCAGGAAATTTAAAGGTTATAATTATTAGGTTTACACGGGTCAGATACAATGCCTGCCGCCTATCCGACACAGAACATGTGGGGAAATCCAGCCGAATATTCACACCAAATGATAACGATGCCTTAATTTGGTGCGTATATTCGGCCGGATTGACTGCTGCGAAAAACGGATGCCAGTAAAAAAAAGGCCTTTACTCACCTCTCGTGATGGTGCCATAGCAATGTGTTCCTGCTCTTCCTGCTGCTCTGTGTTCAGGTGGCCTCCACTATTGACGTTTCATCATATGTGAACGCTACAGGTGTCACATGTGATGAAACGTCATCATAGAGGGCCGTATGGACACAAAGCAGCCGGAAGAGCAGTAACATGTGTCACGGCTGTCGGGTATGTGGACCCACTGGTCCGCTCTGCTGTAGCGGAGTAGCAGCTGGTCAAACAAAATGTCACTATCAGTCAATAGGGCTAGAGTAATTGGATTGCTGGCTTGTGCCGGATGATCAAAAGCATGCTGGTGCTGGACTATCGGAAGCTGGCTTGTACTTGATCCTCTGCAGCAATGCAACCTCCTGGAACCATTCATCTAGGGTGGGAGGCTCCTTTGATTGGTGAGTAATCGTTTATATGCGTATGTGGGGAACATAAACAATAAAGTAGCCTCAGGGGAGCCAACGACCAAGACTGCAGTGGTTTCATGGATGACTCTAATCACTGCCTTCAAAAAAGACCTCAGTAAAGGGCAACCCGACCAAATGTGAGCAGTTAACAGGGACAGAGGGGTACCATTTAGGGCGTGCGCAGTGGCGTAACTACCGCGGTAGCAGCCGTAGAGGCTGCTATGGGGCCCGCAGCATGAGGGGGCCCGCGCCGCCCGCACGGGCCCCCCACATGGCCGGAGGCTCTGCTAGCAGCCGCTATGGCGGCTACAGCGTGACGCCACTAAAGGGTTTGTTCCTACAAAATAGATGCATCCCGTGTGATCGCTGGCAGCGATAAGGAGACCGGGGGACCGAAAGTTATGGCGTTATCTACAGGGGGGCTGTATGGCGTTATCTACAGGGGGGCTGTATGGCGTCATCTACAGGGGGGCTGTATGGCGTTATCTACAGGGGGGCTGTATGGCGTCATTTACAGGGGGGCTGTATGGCGTCATCTACAGGGGGGCTGTATGGCGTTATCTACAGGGGGGTTGTATGGCGTTATCTATGGGGGGGCTGTATGGTGCTATCTACAGGGGGCGCTGTGTGGTGGAATATACAGGGAGGCACTATCTACAAGGGGGGGTTGTGTGTTCCCCAGTGGAGGGGGGGGCCAGTCAAAAGTTTGCTATGGGGCCCAGTCTTTCCTAGTTACGCCCCTGGGCGTGCGGTTGGGACACGGTACCATCGAGATACAATTTTAAAACTGGTTTCTAAAGGACGGGTGGCTATAGAGGCCTTATGGGAAAAGTAGAAGCATCGTTTCCACTGTGCGTCAGTGGCGACTATGTGATTTTAATAAGTACTGTGTAATATGCAGAAGGGGAAATCGGGGTACACCATCACTTTCCTCCGGACATCACTAAGGTTTCCAGCTCACTATTGGGGGGATCTACCTAACGAAAGAGGGTTGTTCTAGGTAGAAAACCGCTTTAGGTCCCATGCACATGACCGTAGTTTTCATTCGTTATTACAGCTCTGTGATTACCGATGAAATTGCAGACCCATTTATTTCTATTGACCAAGGACCTTTCCGTATATTTACGGTTTTGTGTCCGGGCCGTAGAAATGATCTGCAAAATATAGAACATGTCCTATTCTTGTCCGCAATTGCGGCACGGACTGGCACATAGAAGTCTATGGACGCTTCCGCAATTGCTGACGCTACGGAGGTGTATCCATAGCCATCGGATCCATATTTGCGGACAGTAAAGACCCTTACGGACGTGTGCATGAGGCCTTAAGTAGGACTTCATAATGTGGATGCGGTTACAGTACCTACTTGTGAAAGTGTCAGGAATGAGAAAAATAATATGTATGTCAACTATGACAGTTGTGTATTTTGCTCGTCATCTTGTAACATTATAGTGCACATAATAAACAGCAACAGGCAGGGTTAACAAGAAGAACATTGGGGGGAATTTATTTAATTCATTTAAAGTGCGCTGGAGAAGTTACGCCTAATTTAATAAGATGTGCACATCTCTTAATTAATTGGGAGCATCTCTGGTTCATTTTTGGCGTAAATTATGGCAAATGTGTCAGCCCGCAGGTAACCCCTCGCCTCCTACTATGCCTTGCCCACATTCAAAAATGAGCAGGCTAAAAAAGCAGGCGCCGCGTAAAAAAGAAAAGCAGGGTAAAAAAGAAAAGCAGGGTAAAAAAGAAAAGCAGGCATAAAAAAAAACAGGCGTAAAAGATAAAAAGCTGCAACATTTTTGTGCAAATTGCGACTTTTCTATGTCAGAAAACTGGCGTAGATTACATAGTAGTACATAGTTAGCACGGTTGAAACAAATACATATGTCCATCAAGTTCAACCAAGGGAAGGGATGGAATTGTTTAATAAATTCCCCCCATAGTCTACTTATTTGTAATTTTGTCTGATTATTTTATGCAAAAGAACAAACATAAGGCCTTCTCTTATCTTCTTGCAGATTGCTTCCAAAATACATTTCCCATGATGCAATATTATGGAGGTGTCAAAACCTTCCTTAAAAAAAAATGGAAAAGGAAGGAGATAAATTCTATGTGTAGAAAAGAAGGACATTGCATGAAGGGAGGAAGGGCAATCTCATCCTGTCATTATAGCAGATGGTCCGGCAAAGCTCTGCCGTAGTCCTCCCTGGTAACGCACAAGTATTAGAGCAGTGACTCAGCAGTCTATGCAAAGTGCACAACTCTCTCCCCTCTGTCCTTAGGGATATATTGTATTATTTCCAATAAGCTGCTCAGCCAGTCTCTAGTATGCAGCACTCTGTGACAACTAATTTATGTTTTATTTTAGGTTGCGCTCATTTAAGGGAGGGGTTATTTTAACGTGAAGCTCTACCTTAGATAAACATTGAAAAGTAAAATCAGGCATCTTTTGTAATATAGCTAGGCATTTTATTTTATTCTGTTTTAACTTATTTTAAAGTGTAGTGCAGTGTTGAAATAAAAATTGATTGTTTCTAAAACGGGAAACCATCAACAAGTTGATGTTGGCAGATCCATTTGTCTAAATTTAGTCGTTCAAGTACATAGTATTCCTTCTGTGAATGGGTCGTGGTCTGTATTGAAGATACAAATGGGTTTCTGGTTTAGCACACCCCTTTTCAAATACACGAATGGCGATTTCTGAGTTAAAGGGGTTGTGCAGTGCCTCACTATTCTGTCCGATCTGATATTGGGCATGGAGAGATGCTGCGGCATGCCGGGGGGTAAAGTTGCAGAAGCAACCGGCAAGTATTGTGCATGCTCGGCAGGTATCCTAATCTAATTAATGGGAATGGTGCACTATACCTGCACTAAATATACTAGGCGGAAGAGAGAGGTGCTGCACAACCCCTTTAACACAGGGGACCTCCATGTTCAGGACCTTCCTCTATTAGCCAGAACAGTTACACGTACCATCTCTTGCTCTGGAGGACCCAGCGCATCCGTACATTATACAGACATTACACTGATTGCTGGGGGTCCTAGCAGTGGGACACCTTGTGGGATCCTTCTATCAAAAAGGAATTGTCCAAAATGAACAACCCTTTAATACCCTCTGCAGTGAATATTCAGTGTAGATATTAGTTATTTAGGTTATCAGGCTGTTACGAGTTTATATGTTTATAATGTGTTAATAAGCCTGTTGGTCCAAGTATTCACACAACCCATAATTAGAATGAATGGAGTCATAAGATGATCTGCCTCCAATTATTAGGACTTATTCAGATGAGCATGTGTCAAATCGACTGTGAAGAACGGCCGTTTTTCACGGTCAATTCACACCCATGCGCGACCCTTTTTCACGGATCCCTCATAGACTTGAGTTTATTGAAGGATCTGTGAAAAAGGACAAAAATAGGATATGTCCTATTTTTTCACGAGCCGTTCACACGTCCGTTAAGACAACGGTTGTGTGAACAGCCTCATAGAAATAAATGCGTCCATGTGGCGGACGGTAAAAAAACGGTTGTCCTAAGGCCTCATGCACACAAACGTGTTTTTGTGGCCGCAATTCACCCACAAATCTACGGGTGAATTACGGTCCCATTCACTTCTATGGGCCCATACACATGACCGTGGTTTCCACAGTCCGTGCATTGCCCAGGAGCCTGGACCGCAAAAAGATAGGACATGTCTTATTAGGGCCGTGTTTTACGGTTCAGGCTCATAGAAATGAATGCGTGGCATGTGCATGAGGCCTTAGGCATATTGTTTTTACACTGCATAATAAAATAAACAATGAAAAAATGAAACAGATATAACATTTTTTATTTGCTAGTACATTGCCAATGTAAATGAAGAGCTTTACTTTAAAGTGTAGCTAAATGTTTAACAAACTTCTGACATGTCATAGTGACATGTCAGAAGTTTTGGTTGGTGGGGGTCCGAGCACTGACACCCCCACCAATCGCTAGAACGAAGCAGCTGAAGCGCTCGTGTGAGCACTCAGCCACTTCATGTCTGTTTGGCTTTTTCCCGAAATGAATGTATCAGAGCACGGGCTCAATAGAAAGTCTATGAGCCCGCACGCCGGAGAAAGCCGAACAGAAACGAAGCGGCTGAGCGCTTCAGCTGCTTCGTTCTAGCGATTGGTGGGGGTCTCAGGGCTCGGACCCCCACCAATCAAAACTTCTGACATGTCACTATGACATGTCAGAAGTTTGTTAAACGTTTAGCTATACTTTAAAGTCTATGGACCGACTTAGAGTCTTCTGAGAAAAGCTGAGCATGGCCAACAGGAGATAAAGGAACATAATACTTGGATCACCACAACCCCTTCATTTAAACAATTATGGTGGTCCTAGCCTATGGCCTCCCACCAATCCTTTATCATTTATAGTCTATGCTATCAATATGCCAGTGGTGAGAAAACTTTAATTCACATTTTATCAGTAAATGATTACTATGATTATGATAATAATATGATTCCTATTACAGGTCTGGAAATGGCTTTTTAATTCTTAGGGCATGTGCACACGCTAGCAGGCATTTACGTCTGAAACGACAGACTGTTTTCAGGAGAAAACAGCTGCCTCGTTTCAGCCGTAATTCCTCCTCCTCGCATTTTGCGAGGCTTCTCTTACAGCCGTAAATTTTGAGCTGTGCTTCATTGAGTTCAATGAAGAACGGCTCAAATTACGTCTGAAAGAAGTGTCCTGCATATAATGTATATAAGTGTCCTGCATATAATGTATATAAGTGTCCTGCATATAATGTATATAAGTGTCCTGCATATAATGTATATAAGTGTCCTGCATATAATGTATATAAGTGTCCCGCATATAATGTATATAAGTGTCCTGCATATAATGTATATAAGTGTCCCGCATATAATGTATATAAGTGTCCCGCATATACTGTATATAAGTGTCCTGCATATAATGTATATAAGTGTCCTGCACTTCTTTTGACGAGGCTGTATTTTTACGCGTCGTCGTTTGACAGCTGTCAAACGACGACGCGTAAATGACAGGTTGTCTGCACAGTACGTCGGCAAACCCATTCAAATGAATGGGCAGATGTTTGCCGACGTATTGTAGCCCTATTTTCAGACGTAAAACGAGGCATAATACGCCTCGTTTACGCCTGAAAATAGGTCGTGTGAACCCAGCCTAATACTGATCACACACAAGGTCCAGGGTTAAACACAAGTATGAAATCTCCAACGTCAATGATTCCTTTAATGTCTGAAGCTTTCAGTTAAGTTACAGTCAACCTGCTAATAATCGAAGAAAATGACGACCATGTTGTTCATGTTCAGATGTAGGACTAAGTGATGATTCATTTTGCGTTTAAACAAAATCTTTGAGTATGTTTTGTCGCTACTTACAAGCCTTAAAGGGGCACTCCGGTCAAAACTAAACTTTCCCACGTGTACCATTATGATATTCCATGTGTCAGTCTCTTACCTGTTATTTATCTCTATATATCAGACTGGGCCGGTTGCTTAGCAGCCGTGTGAATCAGGCTCGGTGACTACTTTCTCTACTTGAGTTTATAGAGATCTATGTGTCACCCATCACAGGCTTCAGCAGTTCCTGTACACACTAGTATTACACAGGGGGGGGGGGGACGACAGAAACTTATATCATCAGCTCCCACTGATACTTAGACAGGTTCCTGTCACACAGGTATAATATAGAAAAATACAGCGCAGCCTCCCTGTCTGTATACTTATGGCTTCTCAGCTTATTTAGGAGAATATAGAGAGAATGATAATCCAGCAATGCAGAAGTGGTATGGTCTTTAGCTGGTCATGTGATGCTGTGCTGAAGCATTATGGGATTGATAGCAAAGCAGAGAGGAAGAGAAAGCTGGGGAAATCTAAGAATCAAGATGGAGGCTTTTTTAAAGCACAGACAAGGCAGCAGTTCAAAAAGTAAGTACAGTATATATAAAAGAAGTGTAGAGTGTGGTATACAGTCAGGTTGGGATTCAGACATGGAAAGTTGTGTTACCACTGGAGGTCTTCTTTATTTATTCATTAGCCATAAAAGAAAACTGTGTTTAGGTCTAGGTACAGTGACAGATATACAGGACCAAAGTTGGTTTTACATGGGCAGATATTGCCCGCTTTTAAATCATCTTTTATGAGTGCCGATCGACAATACAGCTTGCCAATCTGCGCTCACTAGCTTCATTCACAAGGAGCAACAATCATTAAGTATGGCAGCGAATGATCGTTACTATTTTTGTTATACCGCATAAAAGATGCGATTAGCCAATGAACGAGTGTTTGCACAGTCATCGGCTGATCGGCCTTATGAATGATTTTGTGTTTGCTGGTGCTGTTACTTGTTGGAGCTCATGAGGCTGATCACAGCTGATCACCATGGGTCCAACTCTTGGAATCTTTCGCTGCAGGAATAAGTAGCACTTCTTGTTGGACACTAGAATTATTGCCAGATTGGCAGCAATCCCTAGGGTCCTTTTACACATGAACATAAATTTGTAAAAACAGTGCAAATCAACGATATAGCGAGTTGTTAACTTTCGAAAGACATGAATTTATATGTAACAATAATCGTATGTATTTCTGGTAATTCGATTGCTTTTGAGATTGCTTAGCTTTCCGACCAACAATTCCAAACTTCCAGTTTCATCTACACATGACTAGCAGTTGCCTGTTTACATGATTATATGTGCCGCCAATGAAGGATAATTTTTAGGTCATTATAGTAGATTCGATTAACGACAAATAAGCAATTTTGGGCTAATCGTGCTATCACTGTATATGTTTATACAGATCAATGAATGCGAACTTTAACTCGATAAAGAGTTAAACGACAGAAATCGGAGTGTCTGATACTAGTAACAGTGCCTGAGCGATCAGCATAATGATTATGCTCGTCATGATGCGGCTACTACTTACCTCTCATGACAAGTAAACTCGACATGGGTCGGCAAGCAGTTAAAACCCTAAGTGGACAACCCCTTTCCCATAGTTGCCAACACGTGATTTTTTTTTTCAAGGACACTTAGGGTGTGGCGTCCTTGGTGGGTGTGTCTTATGGGGACATGGCCTATCTGGTGGGTGTGGATAGTGGGCGTGGATTTATTTCCAGAATTTCTGCATATGAATAAACAAACAAAAAATTCTACATTAGTTTGGCTGACAACTGCTATGGTCTCCAGTATCCCTCTCTAGTTATTTGGTTGTTTACAGGCAGGTGATGTCTCACTTTATCACTAGGGCTAGCGACATGTGCTGACCACTACTGGTAGCGTAAAAACCAGCGTAGATAGTGCCTCACTCAGTGCCACTTGTAGATGGTGCTCCACACTTCTCCATGTAGATAGTGCCACACACTGCTCCCTGTAGATAATGTCACACACTGCTTCCTGTAGATAGTGCCACACACTGCTCCCTGTAGATAATGTCACAGTGCCCCTGTAGATAGTGCCACACTCAGTGCCCCTTGTAGATGGTGCTCCACAATGCTCCCTGTAGATAATGCCACTCAGTACTTCCTGTAGATAATGTCACAGTGCCCCCTGTAGATATTGCCACACATCCCCTTTTTAGATAGTGCCAAAGTGACCTCTATAGATAATGCCTCAGTGCCCTCTGTAGATAGTGCCACACCCCCATGTAGATAGAGCCACACAGCCCCCATGTAGATGATGCCACACAGCCCCCCTGTAGATTATGCCACACATCCTCCCTGTAGATGATGCCACACAGCCCCACTGTAGATGCCACACAGCCCCCTGTAGATGATGCCATACAGCCCCCCTGTAGATGATGCCACCTACTCATCCCTGTAGATGATGCCACATACTCCCCCGTAGATGATGCCACACAGCCCTCTTGTAGATTATGCCACACAGCCCCCCTGTAGATGCCACAGAGCCTCCCTGTAGATTATGCTACATACTCCCCCTGTAGATGATGCCACACAGCCCCCTGTATATGATGCCACACAGCTCCCATGTAGATGATGCCACACAGACCCCTGTAGATGATGCCACACAGCCACCCTGTAGATTATGCCACATACTCCACCTATAGATAATGCCACATACTCCCCCCTGTAGATGATGCCACATACTCCCCCCTGTAGATGATGCCACATACTCCCCCCTGTAGATAATGCCACATACTCCCCCCTGTAGATGATGCCCCACTCACCATCTTGTAGAGAGAACCACACCCCCTCCCTGTAGATAGAGCCATTCAGGCTCCCTCTAGGAGAGAATCTCCAGCCAGAGAATTGCCGACACTCTGGTCAGGGATTTCTCTCATGGACAGTGAAGTCAGGGGCTCTACCTGTAGTGGAATCTCTGGCCAGAGCGTTGGCAACGCTCTGGCCGTGGATTCAGGCGATCCTGAAGGAGCTCCTGACTTCACTTTCCATATATGGACAGTGATGCCAGGGGCTCCCTCTATGAACGGAATATCCGGCCAGGGCATCGACAATGCTCTGGCCGGAAATTCAGCTCCATGGGGAGTGAATGGCAGAGCAGGGAGCAGATAGTTCCCTGCTTTGCCAGATTACTCAATTGTATCTGCGTCCTGAGGACGCAAATACAATTGACTGTGGCAGTTGCCAGGACACATCCCAGGACAGTTATTTGCCGGGACTGTCTCTGTAAATTCGGGCCAGTCCCAGCAAATTCGGGACCGTTGGCAGCTATGCTTTCCATATGCATCTAGACGCCTGTTCGGACCCCCTGTCTATTAGCCAGAGCAGAGAGCTGTTGCAAAGAAAAGGCTAGTGCTGCGACTTTTTTGCCATAACTAAATCCTCAAACTATCTGATGGCCTTTAATTTATGTAATACTATGTTTGGGGACTGGCTAATGCTCGTATATGAATAATCATACACAGGCATAGCTTATCAGGCTTAGAAACTCATGCATCATTGCACTTCTTGGCAGTTTCAAGGCCACAAAGGAAGCGTGCTATGTCTAGTCTGTATTTGTGTCAAAACGAGAGTGCTGAGATCCATCTCAGATAGCTTGACCTGGCTTTTTTGTGTTGATATTGAATATTTGCCTATTGCCCTTCACCACCATTTTCTGCCATTTACTGAAATAGCTGGGTAAACAGTTATCCCATGAATTATTCTTATACCAAAACTCCAGAAATACTGTTAATTGCTGATTTAAAGTAATTTGCTGTGTAGCTAGCATATAAAAATAACCTTTTCATGTTTTGTGTTTTTTTGCTTCCCTATGTCCCCCTTGGTGCTGCTGCTAATCTGTGTTGCTGAGGATGGGCTCTGAGCAGAATCAGTCTCCTTTCCCCTCTGGCAGCTGAAAATATAGTCCCTTCCTACTTTCCCTGCAGATAGATTACATGGGATACAGAGTAGTAAAAAAATATATACTGTGTGACATGCACAGTATGCACTCCTTTACAAACCAATGAGAACATAATGAAATAAAACAATAAAGTTTGATTGGACATGTGCAGTATTAATATCAGCTTTTAGGATGCTGAGCTTAACAGTGCTAACAAGCTGAGAAGGAGTATACTCAGCTATATTGCCATGCTACTTCAAAGGCTCTGCTCCTTCCCTGACAAGCAGGGCAGAAAGCTATTTCTATTGGCTGCTCTGCAGTGAACAGGGATCACTATGCAGAGACCTGGCTGTGGGGAGAATGACTGAGCATGCGTGTCCACCAGCACTCAGCTCACTAGGTGGAGGTGCACATTTCTATACACTTTAAACACCAGGTGGCGCCATACTATGTAACTAAATGTCATAACTCTTCACTGGATCATTTTATTAAAAGCATGTAAATGGAAAATAGTGTTAATTTTTTATGATCTGTACAATGAATATAATTTTTTAATGGTGGGACAAATTTATAAGATAATGTAATGCATCTGTGAGGATAGGGAGCACCAGAAAGTCCTCCCAATAATGGCTAAGTCTATTGGTGCTCACATTCAATTACAGGAAAAATGGTCTACCCAGTACCCATTGTCATAAATGTTACTATGCAGTCAGGGTTTTCCCCACCACTTTAAATGATAGTGAAGAGATAAATGGATTTACGTTTTAGGTGAAAAATAATATACAATACATTGCAAATATCAAAATAAGCATAAAACTCAAAACAATGGCATGTAACTTGCTGATAAAAAGGGCCAAAAAGCCAAAATTAGGTGGTTACCCTGTGTAAACAGGACTCTCTTTCAGCCACCAGCAAAGGAATAACTGGCTTTCCACTGTCTGAACGCAGTCAATGTTATAAAGAGACTGTCGCATCCTATTAAAATAAAAGAGCTTCATGGGAACACTCTCTGTACAACCATTCACAATCACCATAATAATCAGATCATGAGTTGGATCTCTGCAAACCCAGCCCCACTTAACCTAAAAATGTTTTCGTATCATGGTGTTGATTTGCTTTAAATGTATGACATGTACTGTATGATATCAAAAAGGGCTGCACAAAATAATTAAACCAGCGGTTCCACCTAGTGTTGGAAAATATAATTTGTTATAAAGGGACTGTTCATTGAATAAAGTTATGACTGATTAAATTGATGACAAACTTTCTCCAAAAAGTTTTTATGTTATTGTTTCTCAGTCTGGTAGCTATCTACATATTCTCTAATATCTTAGTTACTATTACTATCCATACGAAGAAATTAGGTAGTAAGTAATTGCAATTTAACTGTAATACTATGCTTTTACTTTATTTAGTACTTTATATCCATTCCCCCACAGAACATCAAGGTTGGTTATAGGGTTTCCGCCGTTATGACACTTCTTTAATATATATTGGATGACTACAGGGAGATATTGTCTAGGGCCCAGTTGGCAGGACCACGGGCCTTTAAATTCAGGACTCACGGTTGTTTTAAATGTACAATCCTGAAGAATATTGGGGTGCACTGGGGAGTGAGTGGTTATACATTTGGAGGCATAGAGAGCATGGCTGGCTTCGAGTTTCATTTGGAACTCACAGATCTCTTTAATTGTATTGGTTGGACAATTTAGACATGTTTTTGTTGCAGTATTTATCTGCAAGGGTTCCTTAAAAAACACCCACCCATGTATCTCTGATTTGGAGCAGTGATGGGCACACGGCCTGTGCAGCTGGTTCAGGTAAAGTTAGTGGGGTCCACTACCACTTGAGACAGATCTTTTGTGCTGCCCTTTAGAAGGGGGGGGGGGCGGTTGGGGGACAGCAGGTATTTAAATTAAAATCCCTGCTAGAAGGACAGAGTACAGGGGTATAACTATTGGTGGTGGAGAGGTTGCCGTTTCACCTGGGGACTGAGGGGGCCCAAAAGGGTCCTTTAACCTATAAGAAGACTCTAGAATAATAAATGACCGGTAAGAGTACCCACACACTTGGTGGATTTGTGGCAGATTTTTCCACAATGCATTTGCAAAAAAAATCTGTCTTAGGCCTCATGCACACGACCGTAAAAACTCCCGTTATTACGGGTCGTAATTACGACCCGTAATAACGGGCTCATAGACTTCTATTGGCCACGGGTACCTTCCCGTTTTCTTACGGGAAGGTGCCCGTGCCGTTGAAAAAGATAGAACATGTCCTATTTCAGGCCGTAATAACGGCACGGGCAGCCCATAGAAGTTTATGGAGCTCCCGTAATGACGGGTGGCTACATGTGTGCAACCGTCATTACGCCAGCGTAAATAGTCACTGTCCAGGGTGCTGAAAGAGTTAACTGATCGGCAGTAACTCTTTCAGCACCCTGGACAGTGAATTCCGATAATAATATAGACAACCTGTAAAAAAAAAAAAGACGTTCATACTTACCGAGAACTTCCTGCTTCTTCATCCAGTCCGGTCTCCCGGTCGTTGCCTTGGTGACGCGTCCCTCTCGACATCCGGCCCGACATCCCTGGATGACGTTTCAGCCCATGTGACCGCTGCAGCCAATCACAGGCCAATCACAGGTGGCAGCGATCACATGGACTGCCGCGTCATCCAGGGATGTCGGGTCGGATGTCAAGAGAGGGACGCGTCACCAAGGCAACGGCCGGGTAAGTATGAATTTCTTTTACTTTTACCTCAGAAAGGAATGCCCCTTCTCCCTATCCTGCACTGATAGAGAGAAGGGGCTGCCGATTAGTGCAGTGCAATTTTGCATCGAAAACGTGCCCGTAAATATGGGTGGAATACTGGTGACACCGCAACCGTATTTACGGGCACGGGTCTGTAAATACTGGTGCAAAACAGGTCGAATACATGTGACACCGGACCCGTATTTACACCAGTATTTACGGGAGCGAAAAAATAAGTTAGTGTGCATGAGGCCTTAGGCCTCATGCACACGAACAAATTTTTTTCCTCCCGTAAATACTGGCGTAAATACGGGTCCTTTGTCACACGTATTCGACCCGTATTCCAGAAGTTTTTACGGACCCGTGCCCGTAAATACGGGTCCGGTGTCACCAGTATTCCACCCATATTTACGGACCCGTTTTCTCTGCACTAATCGGAAGCCCCTTCTCTCTATCAGTGCTGGAAAGAGAGAAGGGGCAACCCTTCCGGGCAGAGTTTCCGCAGCGATTGAAAGTAAAAGAAGTTCATACGTACCTCGGCTGTTGTCTTGGTGACGTGTCCCTTTTTTTACATCCAGTCCGACCTCCCTGGATGACGCGGCAGTCCATGTGACCGCTGCAGCCTGTGATTGGCCTGTGATTGGCTGCAGCGGTCACATGGGATGAAACGGAGTTCTGGGTAAGTTAACTTTTAAAACTATTAACTCCAGCGGTAGTCACTGTCCCGGGTGTTGAAAGAGTTACTGCCGATCAGTTAACTCTTTCAGCACCCTGGACAGTGACTATCCCCTGACGTTGCCTAGCAACCCTCCCGTAATTACGGGTGCACACACGTAGCCACCCGTAATTACGCGAGCCCCATAGACTTCTATGGGCCTGCCCATGCCGTTATTACGGCCTGAAATAGGACATGTTCCATATTTTTCAACGGCACGTGCACCTTCCCAGAAGCATACGGGAAGGTACCCATGGCCAATTGAAGTCCATGGGCCTGTAATTACGGGCGTTTTTACATTCGTGTGCATGAGGCCTTACTTCTGGATTTTGATGCAGATTTTGCTGAGGGTTCACCACAGATTTCACAAAATCTGCAGCATGCTGTGACTTCTGTGCAGAAAATGATCAGCATGTGGATGAGATATGTTCCGATCTCATCCACATGGCTGGTACTGTAATGTGAAAAATCCCCACGTAAAAAATCTGCAGCATAGTTTGGGGGGTCTGAGAGAGATACCGGCCACCATATTTATCAGTTATTGATAAGTTATTGATAAGTTATCAGCCAAACTAGCGCAGAAATGTTTGTTTTGAAGAAAGCCACGCCCCATTAACCACACCTACCATATAAACCACGCCCCTAAAGACACACCCACCAAAGAAGCCACACCCTAAGGGCTTATTCAGACGAACGTATAATACGTCCGTGCAACGCGCGTGATTTTCACGCGCCTCGCACGGACCTATGTTAGTCAATGGGGCCGTTCAGACTGTCCGTGATTTTCACGCACCGTATGTCCGCTGCGTAAAACTTACGACATATCCTATATTTGCCCGTTTTTCGCGCATCAGGCACCCATTGAAGTCAATTGGTGAGTGAAAACCGCACACGGCACACGGATGCACTTACGTGTGCCGTGCGTGCCGCGCGCTACAGTAGTCAAAACTATGAATGAAAACAGAAAAGCACCACGTGCTTTTCTGTTTACAAACAGAGTGTCATAATGATGGCGGCTGCGCAAAAATCACGCAGCCACGCATCATATGCTGCTGACACACGGAGCTGTTATTGAACTTTTGCGCGCGCAAAACGGCACGTTTTTTGCGCGTGCAAAACGCACACGCTCATGTGAATCCGGCCTACGGCTTGATTCACACGAGTATGTTCGGTCCGTAAAGGACGGAACGTATTTCGGCCGCAAGTCCCGGACCGAACACACTGCAGGGAGCCGGGCTCCTGGCATCCTAGTCAGTGGCGTAACTACAAAGGGGGCTGTATGGCGTTATCTACAGGGGGGCTGTATGGCGTTATCTACAGGGGGGACTGTATGGCGTTATCTACAGGGGGTCTGTATGGCGTTATCTACAGGGGGGCTGTATGGCGTTATCTACAGGGGAGGTCTGTATGGCGTTATCTACAGGGGGGCTGTATGGCGTTATCTTCAGGGGGGGCTGTATGGCGTTATCTACAGAGGGGGCTGTATGGCGCTATCTACAGGGGGGCTGTATGGCGCTATCTACAGGGGGGGCTGTATGGCGCTATCTACAGGGGGGGCTGTATGGCGCTATCTACAGGGGGGCTGTATGGCGAAATCTACAGGGGGGGCTGTATGGCGGTATCTACAGGGGGGCTGTATGGTGCTCTCTACAGGGGGGGCTGTATGGCGGTATCTACAGGGGGGCTGTATGGTGCTCTCTACAGGGGGGGCTGTATGGCGGTATCTACAGGGGAGCTGTATGGCGCTCTCTACAGGGGGGGCTGTATGGTGGTATCTACAGAGGGGGCTGTATGGCGCTATCTACAGGGGGGGCTGTATGGCGCTATCTACAGGGGGGCTGTATGGTGTTACCTACAGGGGGCTGTATGGCGTTATCTACAGGGGGGGGGCTGTAAAAAAGGCACTATCTACAAAGGGGGGGGGGGGTTGTGTGACACCCAGGGGAGGCGGGGCCCCAGTCAAAAGTTTGCTATGGGGCCCAGTCTTTCCTAGTTACGCCCCTGATCATAGTTATGTATGACGCTAGGAGCCCGGCTCCCTGCAGTGTGTTCGGTCCGGGACTTGTGGCCGAAATACGTTCCATCCTTTACGGACCGAACATGCTCGTGTGAATCCAGCCTAAGTGTCCCTGTAAAAATTTTTGAAATGTTGGCAACTATGCCTATACTGTGCCAAGAGCTGTGAGTTTTATTGTGACTTGACACATTGCAGAGCTCATTTGGGGCATCAGAGATATTACTAGTGCTGTACAGCCAGCAGTAGGGCATCGTGCCTACCACAAGGCCTGCAACCAGATGGGGCCCCTCCACTTCAGTACAATGATGCTCCTGGCAGCATGCAGCCCCTATATTCCTAGCACCGTGCTTCTGGCTGCCATCAGCGTCAGTTGTGAGTGCAGCTGTCGGACCATCGTGGAAACCTGACGTGGATATGCACATTGGCTCTATAGGCACTTAATATAAAACAGGAATGCTTATGTTATATCATTTTATTTTAAATAAAATACTGCACCAGACAAATGTCATACAAATGCCTTAGCCCTGAGCTCCAACTCGCATGCGATATGATAACCACGTTTGTTGTCACTTGGGGAAAAACTTCAATTATTTGCAATAATCTCAAAAAATCCAGCACTCGTATTTTTGGTGGTCGCAAAATCATGGATGAACGACATTGCATGTCACGTGTGATGTCCTGCGTTCCTATAGACTAACAATACATACAATATTCCTTGATATCGCAATGCAATTTTGCGCACACACACACACACACACACACACACACACACACACACACACACACACACACACACACACACACACACACACACACACACACACACACACACACACACACACTCACACACACACACACACACACACACACACACACACACACACACACACACACACACACACACACTGCACTCTGGTGCCCTTGCCTAACAAAGAGAATAAGTATATTAGGGTAAGGCCACATGGTACAGCCTCTGGGCAAAAAATTTACCTATATGCCATTTGGAGTGTTTTTCAAAATAATTGTCAGTGGCCGCAGGGTTTAGTGATTAATGGAGGTCGTGTGGCCATTAATGAATAGACCCTTGAGGTCGCACGATTTTACAGGTAAACAGCAGATCTACTCGCAAAACCGCACGGCCATTAACGATCAATTTGAAAACCGATTCGAACTGCATGACTTTTTTGGCCGCGTTGCGTCCGCTCGGTGTGGCCTTACCCATATTGTACATGCATTAACTTCTCCTTCCAGAAAAAGGATGAAGAGTGCTGAGTGTGAAATGCTGCAAATACTCCATGATCCTCCGCTATCTGCTACTTGTCAGCACCAACTATTATTTTAAGCCCCTGGTTGGTGTCAGAAAGCTTGTCCTGTGTGTGATCTGTCATTTCGGGAAGTGATTTTTTTCTAGCATTATATATGTTTTGAATGCCCACATAAGAGGAAGTCAGTGCGGCAGTGAAAGGGTTATCATGGCATTTTATTGAGGCCTTAATTTCCCAGCATTGGTGTGACTTCACTTTGGCCATTTAAGCTGTGTGGGGAATTGGGAAGGAAGTGTTGCAAGATCATCAGGCAAAAACAAACAGGACAGCACCTCCAGGCAGCCTGACATACAACAGCTTCTCTGTAATGGAACTGTGCAACTTAAGGCTGTGTTCACACGGAGTTTTTTGCAGGAGGAAAATTCCTCCTGCAAAAACTGCTCCAGTAGGTTTTTGCACAGTGGTTTGACAAAAACTCGTCAAAACACTCGTCGAGGGTTTTTTTTCCTCTTTCTGACTCATTGAAATGGGGTTTTGGAGGAGGAAACCGCCTCAAGATGGGTCATGTTGCTTCTTTTTACCACGACGAGTTTTTTTTACTCGTGGAAAAAAAACTCGTCTGCCTCCCATTGAAATCAATGGGAGCCATTTTCGGGCGGTTTTTGAGGAGTTTTTTGGTGTGGTTTCTGCCCCAAAAAACTCGTCAAAAAACTCCGTGTGAACAGGGCCTTAAAAGGGTTTTCCGACATCATTTTTTGAATGTAATAAACCTTTACATTTTTTAGTTCTGTTCAACCCATGTTCCCCACCTGTTTTTATGGCTCATTTTTTTCTTCACTATACGCTCCCCAAGTTTATTCCCCAGTTTGTTTAAATCGCTATTTTGTTGTGACTCGCCATTTCCTCTACTGAATAAAGACTACAAATCCCATGAATCACAGCACCAATGTTTTAACCCCTTCCCTCTTTGGCCACTTTTGACCTTCATGACAGAGCCTCATTTTTCAAATCTGTCATATTTCACTTTACGTGGTAGTAACTTCGGAATGCTTTTACCTATCCAAGCAATTCCAATATTGTTTTCTCGTGAGACATTGTACTTTATGTTACTGGCAAAATTTGCTCGATACATTCAGTATTTAATTGTGAAAAACACCCAAATTTTGTGAAAAATAGCAAAAATTAGCTTTTTTCTAAATTTACATTTAAATGCTTGTAAGACAGGCAGTTATACCACACAAAATTGTTTCTAATTAACATCCCCCATATGTCTACTTTAGATTGGCATCATTTTTTTAACATCCTTTTGTTTTTCTAGGATGTTACAATGCTTTGAACTTTAGCAGCAATTTCCACATTTTCAATAAAATTTCAAAAGTCTATTTTTAAAGGGGCCAGTTCAGTTGTGAAGTAGCTTTGAGGGCCTTATATATTAGAAACCCCCAATAAGTCACCCCATTTTAAAATCCTAACCCCTCAAAGTATTCAAAACAGCATTTAGAAAATTTCTCAACCCTTTCTACGTTTCACAGGAATTAAAGCAAAGTAGAGGGGAAATTTACAAATTTCATTTTTATTTGCAGAAATGTATTTTTAATCAATTTTTTTTGTAACACAGACATTTTTATCAGAGAAAAGCAATTCAATATTTATTGCCCAGGTTCTGCAGTTTTAGGAAATACCCCACATGTGGCTCTAGTGTGCTAATGGACTGAAGCACCGGCCTCAGAAGCAAAGGAGGACCTAGTGGATTTTGGGGCCTTCTTTTTATTAGAATATATTTTAGGCACCATGTCGGGTTTGAAGGACTCTTGCGGTGCCAAAACAATGGAAATCTCAAAAAAGTGACCCAATTTGGGAAACTACACCCCTCAAGGAAATTACCTAGGGGTATAGTGAGCATTTCAACCCCACAGGTTTATTGCAGAAATTATTGGAATTTAAATCTACACTTTTTCAAAGAAAATGTAGGTTTAGCTAATTTTTTATCATTTCCGCAAAGACTAAAGGGGGAAAAGAACCGCAAAATTTGTAAAATAATTTCTCCCGAGCAAAACAATATCCCACATGCGGTCCCAAATTGCTGTTTGGACACACGGCAGGGCTTAAAAGGGAAAGAGCGCCATTTGGCTTTTGGGAGCTCAAATTTAGCAGGAATGGTTTATGGAGGCCATGTCACATTTGCAAAGGCCCTGAGGGACCAAAACACTGAAAACGCCCAAAAAGTTACTCCATTTAGAAAACTACACCCCTTGAGGAATTCATCTAGGGGTGTAGGGAGAATTTTGACCCTTGGGCAGTGAAAATAAAAACAATCTCTTTTCTTCAATAAGGCGTAGCTTCAGCTCAAAATTTTTCATTTTCTCAACAAATAAAGGAAAAAAAAACCCCAACATCTGTAAAGCAATTTCTCCCGAGTACGGCAATACCCCATTTGTGGTCATAAACTGCGGCTTGGGCACACAGTAGGGCTCAGAAGGGAAGGAGCGGCATTTGGCTTTTGGAGTACAGATTTTGCTGGATTGGTTTCTGGTCACTATGTAGCATTTGCAAAGCACCTGTGGAACCAAAACAGTGGAAACCTCCCAGAAGTGACCCCATTTTGGAAACTACACCCCTCAAGGTATTCATCTAGGGGTGTAGTGAGCATGTTAGCCCTGCAGGTGTTTTGCGGAAATTAGTGTGCACTCGATGATGAAAATGAGTGAAAATGGGATTTTTTCAATAGATATGCCAATATGTGGTGCCCAGCTTGTGCCACCACAACAAGACAGCTCTCTAATTATTATGCTGTGTTTCCCGGTTTTAGAAACTTAAGAAACTTAAAATTAAATTTTTCCCTAGATATGCCAATTTAGTGGCAAGTATGTTGTGCACAGCTTGTGCACTGTAGACACACACCCCAAAAATTGTTAAAAGGGTTCTCCCGGGTATGGCGATGTTAACTGCTGTTTGGGCACGCTGTAGGGTTCAGAGGGGAGGGAGCACCATTTGGCTTTAGTAGCGTGGATTTGCTTAGTAGTTTTATTTGGAGTTTTACTGGTAATTCAGTTTATAATGTGGGGGTACATGTAAGCTGGGCAAAGTACATCAGGAGCATAGTCAGGTGGTATAATAATGGGGTAAAAAAAAACAATAAAAGAATCCACAGATGTGTGTTATGCTGTGAAGCAATCCTTTCTGCACAGGCCGGTGTCGCACTGATAAATGTTCTTCCTTATCCCCCTTTTGGCCCACACTCGGCACCTTTGCAGTTTGAGGAATTTTGCTGGGAAGTGTTGTCCTGGTATAATACGGGCACCCTCGCTTCCATCACATATGTTTGGGCCCTAAACTTCCTGGTTCCATAATTTAGGGCCCCGATAAATCACCTCTTAAAACAGAAGAAATGTTCCCCTCGGGCCTGCACAACCGCATATTTTTTATTTCCTGATTTATTAGAGACTTAACTAATTACATTTTTTGATAGAAGTGGTAGTATGAGTACTGTTTTTTTGCGGGATGAGCTGTACCATTTATTGCTACCATTTTGGGGTACATGCAACTTTTTGATCACTTTTTATCCTATTTTTTGGGAGGTCAGGTGACCAAAAAACGGCAATTCTGGCCTAGTTTTTTTAGTTTTTTTTAAATATCTGCTTGCTGTCAGTGAATGACTGACAGATCTAATACACTGCACTACATAGGTAGTGCAATGTATTAGAAAAAAAAATTAGACAGTTGGACCTTATAGTCCCTTAGTGGGGAAGTATAAAATAAAAGTATAAAAAACAGTGAAAAAAAAGTTTTAAAACATATAATAAAAGTTTCAAGTAATAAAATAAAATACCTTATCAAGTCCTTTATTATTGAAAAAAATAAAATAAACCATACATATTTGGTATTGCGTTTACCATGTGTTATAAATTACATGTTAACTTTATTCTGCGGGTCAGTGCGATTCCAGCGATACCTAATTTATAGCACTTTTTATGTTTTACAACTTTTTGCACAATAAAATTACTTTTTTCGCCAAGTTTCGAGAACCATAACTTTTAATTTTTTTTTGTCAACAGCGCTGTTAGATGGCTTGGTTTTTGCGAGACGACCTATAGTTCTTATAGGTACCATTTTTGGATACATGCGTCTTTTTAATCACTTTTTATTTCAATATTTGTAGGGCAAAGTGACCAAAAAACAGAAATTCCGATATCGTTTTTTACGGGGTTTTTTCACGCCGTTCACCGCGTCGAATAAACATAATATTTTTATAGTTCAGTCCGTTACGGTCGCGGCGATACCAAATATGTATGGTTTATTTTTTTTTCAATAATAAACGATTTGATAAGTGAAGAGGGCAATTGAATTTTATTTTATTACTTGAAATATTTATTATATATATATTTGAAAAAAAAAGAACTTCACTTTTTTTTATACTTCCCCACTAGGGGACTTGAAGGTCCAACTGTCTGATTTTTTTTCCTAGTACATTGCACTACCTATGTAGTGCAATGTCTTAGATCTGTCAGTCGTTCAGTGACAGCAAGCCGATGAGGCTTTGCCTCCCGGCGGGGCCTAATCGGCTTCCTTAGTCGCAGGGCTGGCGATCTGCTAGCAACCTCTAAGATGCAGCGATCGCTTTTGATCGCTGCATCTAAGGGGTTAATGGCAGGGATCAGAGCTAGCTCTGGTTCCTGCCGTTACAGGTGGATGTCAGCTGTAACATATAGCTGACATCCACCGCTGATGACGCCAGCTCAGCTCCTGAGCCGGCGCCAACTTTCCGTCGGCTACGGAAGCCTTTCAGGCCCCGCCTCCGGGCTTGGCCTCAACGGCTTCCATCCTAGGAAGACCGGGAGGACAGTATTAGGCCTCTGGTTGCCATTGCAGCCACCGGAACCCCGGCAAATTCATTGCAGGTGTGCGGATGAGCTGCAAACTCCTTAAATGCAGCCATCGCTTTTCACCGCTGCATCTAAGGCTTAATGGCGGGGATCTAAGCTCATTTCGGTCACCGCCATTACAGCCGGATGTGAGCTGTAATACACCGCTGACATCCGGTGATGATGGCACCGACTCAGCTTCTGAGCCGGTGCAATCCATTTGTTGTATGGATACGGCAAAATGCGGGAAGCACTAGCTTTCCATGACGTATCCATATGGCTAATGTCGGGAAGGGGTTAATAATAATATCTTTCTAAAACTACTATTGGTAGAAATTTGGTTTGACATGTTTAGTTTAACAGGATTGGATTATTTGGTTCTGGAAAACCCCTTTAAGAAAACAACGTTCTAGTTAATACCATTACAGTAAAGAAATGTTATTATATTTTTACATTAAATGCTCATTTTTTATTACTGGATCCGCAGTCATATGAATTATACATGGAACTGGTTCATGCATGCCTGCATAGGCGAGGTGACCACGGAGCATCGGCGTGGCACTTGTCTGGTGTAATATTTTACATAATGCACCTACAAGATATTACATGTAAAGCTGTGGGAAAAAATTGATTCTTGTTCAGAGACTGAAGTTTTGTAATGTGAACTTTTCATGCATTTTACATCATACACTCATGTGTTAGAAAAAGAGCTAAACAACAATGAAACAAGAAAAAGAAGACACTATAATAACGGCCCTTTTTGACATCAGCGTTGCCCTTCTGTTGAGGGGTTTCGTCTGAGCTTTCCGTCAGGTTAACACCTCAACGGAAAGGCAAATGGAAACCTAAGCTTCTGTTTCCCTCACCATTGATATCAATGTATCAATGGTGACGGAATCCTAACTAATGGTTTCCGTCTGTCACCGTTGTGACAGGGTTCCGTTGTTCTTGACGGAACCAATAGCGCAGTCGACTGCGCTATTGAATCCGTCAAAACGACAGAACCCTGTCACAACGGTGACAGATGGAAACCACTAGCTAGGTTTCCGTCACCATTGCGTTCAATGGTGAGGGAAACGGAAGCTGAGGTTTCCGTTTGCCTTTCTGCTGAGGGGTTAACCCGACGGAACCCCTCAGCGGAACACAGACGGTGATGTGAACACAGCCTAAAGCGCACATCCCATAAAGTTTTAAAGTATAGAAAACAACAATTTATTAGAATCAGATGAAAACATAAAATCCATATACATAAAAACTAAAACATACAGTATTCCATAAGAAAACACACATAGATATAAAGCCATAGATAACAGTGGCAGAGCCACAATATATCAAAGGCAACCACTGTGCACAAAAGTGGTTACAAATAGCAAACAGGCAAATGATAATGTGACATCAAAAAGGTGTAATAATAAAGTGGTATGTCCAGGCCAAAGTGCTGAAAACCGTCCCTACCCCCACGTGTCGCCGGAAAGTCAGACTTCCATAGAAGAAGAGCTATTCCTTTTCCCCAAAAATTATCTCTATGCCACTCTTGTCCATGGGCTGTCTGACATTGTAGCTCATTCCGATTTTTTTGAGTGGGGTTAATCTACAATACCATACACAGCCCAACGACAAGAGGGGCGCTGTTTCTGGAAAAAAGGCAGAACTTTTTCTAATCTTGTACAGCCTCTTTAACAGCGGACAGGTTCATGTATACACCACACTATTTAGATGCATATTGCCTCTTTTCTGTAACTGCATCACGGTGTACCTCTGTAATATATCTAATCTGCCCGGCTTCATCGCTGCAACCCACGTGCCCGGGGAGTACACCTCGCTGCACTGCGCATTCCCGGGGACTACAAGGCAATGGCGCATCTGAAAATGTTGTAGGAGGCTGGTGATGATGTAGAGAGGATGGGGGTGGTCAATCAATCAAGCCCGGGAAGGCGGGTTTGGAGACAGGATTGCATGATGCCAGAATAGCGGCAACGCGCATGCCGTTTTAAAACTTGACTTTATAGATTTTTATGCTGCTGTGAAAACATACATTAGCATGTTTGGAAACCCTGTCAGGTCATGTATTACAGCATGGTTGCGGTCTAGGGGGGCGCTCACTTTTGAGAAAATACATGCTGCAATACTGTCCAGTTGCCTGATACTGCCACCTATAGGCCAGACATGATTATGGATATGCATAAATATTTATGTTCAGTTTGCACTGGCCCTTTTCTCTGAAGGTTGTGTCCCAAATCCTCACCATAAGGGCTTATTTAGACGAACGTGTAATACGTCCGTGCAACGCGCGTGATTATCACGCGTGTCGTACGGACCTATGTTAGTCTACGTGCTTTTCTGTTTACAAACATCCAAACGGAGTGTCATATTGATGGTGGCTGCGCGAAAATCACGCAGCCGCGCATCATACTGGGCTGACACACGGAGCTGTTAAGTGCCTTTTGCGCATGCAAAACACCGCGTTTTTTGCGTGCGCAAAACGCACACGCTTGTGTAAATCCGGCCTGAGATATATTATATTGTGGCATATGTAACGTCATTATTTTGCTATTCTTATGAGCGGTTCTTTATTTTTGTCTCTTGCTATATACAAAATGTTCACACTTCATGATTCTTGTAGGATAATAGCGGCTCCTGTGGTACAAAGTTCATTGTAAGATTAGAAGTTGTAGGTGAAGCTGTGGACAAGAGGAATTTTCTCACATGAGTTTTGCATTCCAACACTTGATAAAGACATCAATGCGTCCGCTGTTCCTGCAATAGCCCTCACACTCTTTACTATATGTTCAATTATGTCTCCTCTTGATGTTTAGATTAAAAAAATTCTACAATTTTATTTTGTGGCTCATTACCTCTTGCAATACAATACCTAGACGACCAATGGTGGTCAAGCTACCAGACTGTGGAGGCCACAAATGCGGCCCTTGACTGCATTCGATGTCCAATACCTTCCCATTTGCAGTGGAGAGATGGCTCATGGCTCCCCATCAGAGGCTTCTTGGGCCCCAATGCCAAATCTGTAACAGGGTCCCCCACCTAACATGTGCTTCTTATAATACTGGCGTTTCCTCATGTGGCAGACCCGCTAAGATACCAGGGCCTGGGTGCGACTACTACCATTGCCCCCTATAGTTAAGACCTTACTGCCCATGATCTTTTACTATTCATTATAGTCTATGGGAGATATGGCCTAAATAATAAGGTGAACTGCCCACTGATATCCTGTTCATTATGGAGAATGACTGTGTATGTATGGCCGGCTCGCCATTGAAAATGGGGAACACAGGACCCCTAACTTTTGTGTGACATAGAGCAGTATACACATGCAGAAAGTGACACCGGGCAGCAGAGCGAATGCATGGAGCTGTATACTACACAGGTGGAAAAGATGGCCACCGATGACCTAGACCTACGCCTAGTTGTGTTGGTGCTTTGGACAAAACCCATACCTCTTGAAGCTCCTTGGATCTGGTGCAAAAAATGGTGTTTAGGCCACACTGCACAGAGGAGAAGGGGAAGAGGGCCCACCTCGGAACCCCTCAGACTGCCACATCAGGTGGTCTGTGCCATGCCACATACGAGGTCCTGACGCCGGGCAGTGCCAGGACGTTATATATGCGATACAGCCAATGGCGGATTATCATAGGGCGTTTTGGGCGGCCACCCAGGGCCCGAGGCTCCCGGAGGGCCCATGGCCGCCCAAAGTACATTGTAGTTTTGTCACGATTTTGCCGTGAAACGCAGCAAAAACCGCCACGAAACTGCATTGTGTATGTCCTGCAAAAGGAAGACATAAGGTCACACGACATCATCTCTGAAGTTCTTACTACTGTTTAGAAACCTGCTGGTCACATGACCGCAGGTCCATGAGCAGCAGCAAGACTCCACAGAGAAGACTGAGGAGAGCTGCTATGTAAGTATAAGGGGATTGATTTGTTTAAGGGGGTCTGTATCTAGGGGGCCTGGTTTGGGGACTGTATTTAGGAGGTTTGGTGTCTGTATTAGTTTAAGGGGTCTGTATTTAGGGGGTCTGGTCTGGGGTCTGTATCAGTTTCAGGGGTTTAGGGTCTGTATATTTAGGGGTCTGTGTTAGTTTAAGGGGTCTGTATTCAGGGGTCTGTATTAGTTTGAGGTCTGGGGTCTGTATTTAGGGGTCTGGTCTGGGGTCTGTATTAGTTTATAGGGTCTATTTAGGGGGCCTGTTCTAGGGTCTGTATTAGTTTAGGGGTCTTTATTTAGGGGTCTGTATTTAGGGGGTCTGGTCTGGGGTCTGTATTAGTTTATAGGGTCTATTTAGGGGGCCTGTTCTAGGGTCTGTATTTAGGGGTCTGGTCTGGGGTCTGTATTAGAATAGGGGGACTGGTCTGGGGTCTGTATTACTTAAGGGAGTTAGGTCTTTTGGCCATTATTAGTGTAGGGGTCAGGTCTGTATTTAGGGGGTCTGTATTAGTCTGAGGTCTGGTGTCTGTATTTAGGGGTCTGGTCTGGGGTCTGTATAAAGGTGTCTGGTCTGGGGTCTGCATTAGTTTATGGGGTCGGTATTTAGGGGGTCTGTATTAGTTTAGGGGGTCTAGTCTGGGGTCTGTATTAAGGGAGTCAGGTCTGGGCGTCTGTATTTAGGGGTTCGGTCTGAGGTCTGTATTTATTCAGAGTGTTTGTTCTGGGTTCTGTATTTGTTTAAGGGGGTCTGGTTGGGGACTGCAATAGTTTAGAAGGTCTGGGGTCTGTATGTATTCTATGATCTAGTCTGGGGTCCAAATTTATTAGTCTGCGTAAAAGGGGTTGTCCGGGCACATCGATAGGTCTTCAGTATAAAAAACGGTCTGTGCCCGGACAACCCCTTTAATGTATAGTTCTGGGCCTTGGTGTCTAAATTTGTGTGTTTCTACAGAGGCTGGAAATGGCTGCAGAAGTGATGGGCAAAGATGTCTCATCAGGAGAAGTCGCCATAACGGTCTGAGTCAGATGGAGAAGAAAATAAAATGGCTCCCATCAGAGAAGACGTCACTTGTGAGTCACTGGATCTATAGGGGATCTGTCTGCTCTCCTGACATGTCTGTTGTAGGAAATCCTTGTATTCTACATATCTTTGTATACCCAGGACTAATAGACAAATGCGTGTTACGTGTTACCATTCCCATTGTCAAGAGGAAGTGTCCCTACACAGTGTGATACTGTCAGCGATGGTTGGAGACTGTCAGTGTGTAGGGACACAGCCCTTTGACAAGGGGAATCGTAACACCCATTTGTCAATGCTCGCACAAAAAGGTGGTGTTCACTATAGACACGGCAGAACGGTGGTGGGGAAGGGGGCCCAAGTTTGTGGAACAGCCCAGGGCCTATGGTCTACTTAATCCGCCACTGGATACAGCACACAACGTCCTGCACTGGTTTTTGCACTGATGGGAGAATAAATCTACCTATTTCTGGCATACAACATCCTGGCGCTGCCTGGCGTCAAGACTTTGTATGCTCCGCGAAACAGACCACCTGATGTGGTAGCCTGAGGAGATCCAGGGCGGGCCTCCTGCAGAGTAAAGACTTTTTTTATATATATATATATATATATATATATATATATATATATATATATATATGATCTGGTGGAAACTGATCTAGTAGGGAGACAGATCAGAGAGGGGGGCCCAACAGGTGCATCCTGAGGATTTATTTCTACATAACAGTACCAAAAATGTTCAGCAGATGGCGCCAGTAATACAGAAAAAGAAACCCATTTTCGATGTCCTTTTTAGCTGGGCTCTTACGCTGAGCCTGTACACCGCTCGCTCAGCTTTATGAGGAAAGCCGAGCAGAGCTGATGTGCTTCTGCCACTTCGTTTTAGCGAGCGGAGTCTCAGTGCTCGGACTCCCACCGATCACAACTTTTGACATGTCACTATGATATGTCAAAAGTTTTATGAAAGTACAGCTACACTTCAAGAGAAATGTAAACAATTATTTCCTGCTCGTCGTTCGGCGGCACAGCAATGGGTTAAGTTATCTTCAGCCCTGATTAGACACAAGACAAGATAATTAGCAATAATGAAAAACAATTAAGTGGTTCTCCCTATAAGGGTATGTTCACACGGCAGCCTCCGTTACGGCTGAAATTACGGAGCTGTTTTCAGGAGAAAACAGCTCCGGCATTTCAGACGTAATGGCATGTGCAGGCATTTTTCGCTGCGTCCATTACGGGCGTAATTGGAGCTGTTTTTCCATGGTGTCAATGGAAAACGGCTCCAATTACGTCTCAAGAAGTGACATGCACTTCTTTGACGTGGGCGTCTTTTTTATGTAAAAAAAATGACCGTCGGCACAGAACATCATAAAGCCCATTCAAATGAATGGGCAGATGTTTGCCGACGCTTTGGTGCCGTATTCTCGGACGTAATTCGAGGTTAAAATGCCCGAATTACGTCCGTAAATAGGGTGTGTGAACCCAGCCTAAAGCTACATGACACAAAGAACCACAGTAGTTATCTGCCAAGAGGAGTGGTCCCAGATCAGCCTATTTTAATTGTTGAACTTATGTTTGGCTGTATACAGTAAGTGGTCACTGTCCCGCAGCCTAAGGCCGGATTTACACGAGCGTGTGCATTTTTGCGCACGCAAACAACGCGGCATTTTGCATGCGCAAAAGGCACTTAACAGCTCCGTGTGTCATCACATAGGATGTGCGGCTGTGTGATTTTCGCGCAGCCGCCATCATTATGACACTCTGTTTGGATGTTTGTAAACAGAAAAGCACGTGGTGCTTTTCTGTTTCCAAACATACTTTTTACTGCTCTTGTGCGAAACACGCGCGTCCAACGGAAGTGCTTCCGTGTGGTGCGCGTGATTTTCACGCACCCATTTTCTTCAATGGGTGCGTGATGCGCGAGCAATGCACAAATATAGGATATGTCGTGTGTTTCACGCAGCGGACACACGCTGCGTGAAAATCACGGACTGTCTGCACGGCCCCATAGACTAACATAGGTCCGTGCGAGGCGCGTGAAAATCACGCGCGTTGCACGGACGTATTACACGTTCGTGTAAATAAGCCCTTACCCAGACAATTAACTGAGGCGTCTCGGTTTTAGGGGAGTTGTAGAAAATATACCCCCAAATTTGACAAATTATGACACCATGCCCATCTGTAAGATCAGGGCTTCCCTTTTTCTCATCTGCTTGGCTGGAGACCTCTTTAGATGCCTGGATCAGATCTACCATTCTTTGAGGTTATTCCCTGGATCTAAATGTTTTCCCCCAAATTATTTTTTTTAGTTAAACAATTATTATGTAGGTGATTAAACATTGTTGTAATTTTTTTTTTCTTCACAATTAAATTAGATTCTAATTTATAACATATCCATGTGCTGGGCACTAGAGGGAGCAATTCCCAAAATTGCAGCATTGGCAATGTGGTAAAGCAACCTCATTGCTTTATGCTGCAAATTTGGGGTAGACACACTCGCTCTAGTGTCCTCACACAATCCCCCCTCCCTTATCCTGGCTAGTGCCAGGAGAAGGAGGGGGTTGAATCACGGCAACACCGTGAGCAACAAGAGTAGTGAACGAGCCGAGTCAAACCAGGATTGTACGAGGTACCAAACGCAGAGCAGAAGAGTAGTCAGTAAAGCCAGGGTCAAAATGAAGCAAGGTCAATAATAATAGCAGGAGCAGCCGAGCCAGGAAACAGGAAAGAATCACAGGCAAAGACAAGCAGGAACTGAAGGTATAAATAGGCCGAGGGCGGGAGCTAGGACCGTCTGGCCAGGCTGTGATAGGTTCTCCCACTCCTGAGCCTACCAGCCTGAGTGGTAGCAGATCGAGTCACTCTATCAGACCTAGGAGCAGGTGCAGACTGATTAACCACGGGCGTCGGCACAGAAGCTGTGTCTGGCAGATCCTTTACAGCAACAGACTAAAAACAAACCCTGTGTAGTCTGATCCTGCAGTCATACTCTCTTACATCTGTGCCCTAGCTTTATAAATACTTTCTTCATTTGTGTAATTAGTTGATATCGGCAGCGGTCACGTGCCGCTGCAGTCAATCGCTAGCCTCAGCGGTCACTTGCAGTTCATGGCAGCAACACAGTTGAGGCCCGCTGGCCGCAGCGGCAGGTGACCGGTGAATGGCTTGTGACTGCTGCAGAAGCTTCTGGGACCAGAGCAGTGGAAAACGAGACCTCAGCACTGGAGTGGGGGGCACTTCAGGCGGTGAGTATCTGTAAGTTTACTCTGTAATGCCGTCCCCTGCCCTCCTGCCAATTTTGAAAAGTCCCAGAAAACATCTTTATGGTCACATTGTCAAAGTCCATAACACAAATACTAATTTATAGTAGGAGTAACTTTATTACTCAAGGGTCCAGTCCCACGTAGAGTAAAATAAAGAGCGAGTTAATGTCACCAGAACTGATTGTTAATAAATACATATATATATATTTTATTACCAGCACAATAACATCATGTGATAAAAATGACAATATCAACATGCTTCACAAGATGGCGCTAAAGAACACATAGTAAACGGTACCCTTCTCCATATGTAAACCTCTACCAAAAGCAAGTCCGCTATAAAGTGCAGGCAATACATAAAAGATATAAGTACAGGCCATAGTAAAATGAAGGATGCTTCTTATATTTTAGGTTCTTTAACTATACCCATAGTAGATACTCGTGTTTGCCTTCTCTTCAAAAATCATTGTCATAATTGAATCGAAAATTATGGTTAAAATTACGTTTTCCATTGTAATTGGTCCTTGGGAAGTCTTAAGGACTTTTTACCACCTAATGTGTAGCAATACACACCTGATACAGTGGGTGACAGAATCAAAACTCTACCCCTCTGTAGGGACGTGTATCACCAGCAGTTCCGTTATAAGTATTGGCTTCTGATTTCTTGCACTTCAGTGTGAATTTTTATGAAGGACTCCCTGCCACGGTTACTTATTATAGAGATGACTTACTTAGCCTCCTATGTAATTAATGGGGAGCTATTTAGGGTGAGGACACATGTAACGGCGGCCAAAGACCATGCCAAGGTGCCATAGGCGTCCACTACTACTTGATAGTTACCTACAAAACCATGTGGCCATAAAGAATAAACAAAATTTGTATTCCGCGCCCACCGCGGACGTGTTTTTCGGGGGGGGGGGGGGGGCATGCGGCCGCCGCTATGTGTGTCCTCGTCAGTCTATTAAACTAGCGCAATGGGAAAAATGTAATACTAATTTAACCACATGGGCTGTAATAATAATTATAATCTTTATGTAGCGCCAACATATTCCACAGCACTTTACAATTCAGAGGAAACATGTACAGACAATATCAGACATTACATAGGGACAAAACACATTTAACGATTCAAATAAGAGGAGTGAGGACCCTGCTCACAAGAGCTTACAATCTATAAGGAAATAGAGGGGACACAAAATATAAAAGTGCTAATTTGGAAAATGGACCAGACATCTTTTACAGAAGAGGTACTCAGAAAAATATACAAAAAGATCAAATCCTAACAAAAAATGTGCTCTAAATAGAAATGGCTTTTATGACTTGGCCAGTCCATCCCGGTAGCGTTGGCAGGGAGGTTCTGCCCTAATTTCAGGATCCGTACCTTGCCTCCTGATCTGGCCTTGTATGCTTGTGCATTCACCCATATTCTCCCCTATTAAAGCCTTCCTGTTCATTCAGTGTTCAGATCATCACACTCCGCTGACTCATCTTTCCATAGTGCATCCTGATGCCATCTCTTCCCCAGGTAAGTGACGCACAGACACCCAGCCATCCACATGATGTAAAAGTAAATGTTGTACATCGGACCAGGTCACCTACTTCCATTACTCCATGGTCCAGTTCTGATACTCAAAAGCCCATTGTAGGCGCTTTCGGTGGTGGACAGGCTTCAGAATGGGCACTCTGACCGGTCTATGGCTACGCACCCCCAAATGCAGCAAGCCACGATACACTGTGTGCAGTATCGGCGCCTTATGATTTCTTTTTCTAGCTAGTCTATTTAGGAATGTGCATACGCTCAATTCCATCCATTTTTCTCCTACTATTATGTTCCATATCTAGAGCCTCTTCTCAGCAATTATCATTTAAGGCCTTGTTCAAATCACGTTTATGCCGGCCATTTAGCGTGTACATAGGGCTCCATTAGTCCGATGGAGGCCAAAGAGTGTCTTTTTTGCCTCCGTCAGGCTCCACTTTTCTATCCCGGCGGATCCCGCAAAAAATATATATATATTTTTTTAAAACATAGGTGCCTACCTATAGGTGACATATGCAACTGCATGACTTAAATCACATGCATCCATTTACCAGGCACATCATGGCCTTTTTATTAGGCTATTCATGACATATCCATTAAATGGATACCATTATAGTCTATAAGTGGTGGATCCATTAAACGGATGTCTAATAGTGGCATCTGCCAAACATAGACTATGATGGTATTCGTTTAATGGACGCGTCATGAACTCTTATGACCCCAGTTCATGCCGTATCCGTATAATGGATATCATTGAAAAATCTTTGGTGACAGATGCTACTGTTAGGCCTCATGCCCACTTCAGTTATTTTCTTCAGGGTGCTATCCGTTTTCTTAACGGACAGCGCCCTGCCACATTCATTTCTATGGGGCCGTGCAAACTTTTGTTGTTTTGACGGGTCCGTTCTTTTTTTGTCCGTTGTTCAGTGACCGTGGGGCCCAAGTCTATGGGTCCGTCAAAAAAAAATGGACGGCACACGGAAGGCATCGATGAGCTGTCCGTTTTTCACGGAGCCGTTGCTAAGCAACGGCAGGGTGTGCCAAATTTCCCTGCTTTCAACACACTAGATGGATTTTAACGGACCAGTCCAGACAAACGGAAGCACAACATCCGTTTAAAACGGAACAGCGGAACGGACGCAGAGTGACAACGAAAACCAAACGGATGTCACAACAGACACACGGATCCGTTTTAAATGGACGTGAAAAATGGTGAAGAATGTGTCCATGAGGCATTAGGGATCAGTCACAGCATAGATTGGCAGCTTTTTCCCGATATTTATGTTAAACGTAGATATAAAACAAGTTGGGAACAAGGCCTTACTCAAGTACCTAATTATTATTTGTCTTGTTATTGTACCTTTGTTTTTTTCTTATACTGATGAAAACTTTAACATAAATGAGCTTAAAAAAAACCACCTTTAAATAGTAATAAGAATAGATCTAGTCAAACGCAATATTAGCTTTTATTTTATATTTTGATTGACCTCTCCTCTTATCATTTATATTGCTCTGTTACAGTATGAGAGGATTTCATCCATAAAACTGCAATATACTGCACACTAGGCCTTTATAGAGGAATGGGCTTCTGTAAATTAATGCAGCAATTTCAAGCATTCCAAGCGAGCTGAAACTCCCACAGGCGGATAGCCCAAAATGTAACTCTAGAGAACTACGTACAAGCTGTGATGCAACATGAACAGGAGGTCTTAAGATACAAGGTGTGAGCAGATGTTAGATCTCGAATGAGTAAATTGCAGTGAAATGCTGGGGAGCTTTTCATACTTTGCAAAACGTAGCTACTAGGGTCAGGTTAACCAATTTGCTAAGGTGCTCCGTACAATATAGGTCCTTAAGGGGGTTTTCCCATGAAGGACATTTATTATCTAGCCACAGGATATGTCATAAATGTCAGATAGATGCGGGTCCCACCTCTATCTCTAGAACAGGGCCCCCTAATCCTAGTTCCAGCTTTTTGTGCTCACACTGACTCCCAGCCACTTACCGATTACATGGTCGGGAGTAACTCGCTGAGCTACGCTGTTTCCGTAACTCCCATAGAACTGAACAGTAGTTACCGAAACAGCGTAGCGCTCATGGTATGCTGCTTCCATAACTGCCATTGACTACTATGGGAGCAACGGAAACCGCGTAGCTCAGCGAGTTACTCCCAACCATGTAATCGGTAAGTGGCTGGGAGTCAACGAGCTAGAACGGGAATTAGGGGGCCCCGTTCTATAGATAGGTGTGGGTCCCAGAGGTTGGACCCGCACCTATCTGCCATATCCTGTTATGTCACAAATGTCCTTGATGGGAAAACCCCTTTACATTGTTTTTCCGGTTGCACATAATAGTGAAAGTATCGACAGCTCTCTGCACCATTTTAGCTGCTTCCTCCTGTATTTTGACCAGAAAGCAGGGAGAAATATCTTAAAGGTACAGGGAAATCCAGGGGTTCGGAGGGCAAGAAGTCTGAGGTAAATCTTCACTGAGACCCAATGTCAAAAGGGGGTTTCATTTTATTTATTTTTTTACTTCTCCTGTACAGCCAAGTAACAAGAAGCCACTTTACTTTTACATGTGGCTTTTAAAGGACCTCTAGTGTACAAAGATCCTTGGAAAATTGCATTTGGGAGGCTAAAGAGTGAAAGACCCTATGGTCCTGCTATGTTATGATCCTAGTAGGTCCACTTCAAGCTATGCCCAAGTGTGGTGGTATGAAGGACCTGCAGATCCTGTAACACGCATTTTACTCATGTGGATAGCCAATCCGAACGCAAAATGAATGACAATTGTGCAGGGAGCACACACCGTTCAGCCATAACATTAAAACCACTTGCTTAATATTGTGTAGGTCCCTCTCATTCTCTCAAAACCGCTCCGACCCATTGAGGCATGGACTTTACGTGACCTCTGAAGGTTCCTGTAGTATCTGGCTACAAGACGTTAGCAGCAGATCTTTAAGTCCTGTAAATCGTGAGGTGCGGCCTCCATGGATCAGACTTGTTTTTCCAGTCTATCCCACAGATGATCGATTGGCTTGAGATCTGGGGAGTTTGGAGGCCAAGTCAACACCTTGAACTTTGTGTCATGTTCCTCAAACATTCCAGAACAATTTTTGCAGGGTGGAAGGTGCATTATCCTGCTGAAAGAGGGCACTGCTATTAGGGAATATGGTGGTAATGAAGAGGGGGGGGGGGGGTATTTGGTCTGCAATAACGTTTAGATAAGAGGTATGTGTCAAAGTAACGGCCACATGAATGCCCGGACTTGGTTTACTGGCAGATCATTGCTCAGAGCAACCGGCCTGCCTGCTTCCCACAGGGCATCCTGGTGCCACCTCTTCCCCAGCTAAAACTAAGACACACGATGTAAAAGAAAACATGATTCTTCAGAATAGGCCGCCTTCTTCCATTGCTTCATGTTTTAGTTCTGATACTCACATGCCCATTGTGGGCACTTTTGGCGGTGGACAGGGATCATCATGGCCATTCTGACCAATCTGCAGCTACGCAGCCTAAAACTACACGAGCGTCTAGCCATCACAATTTGGCCCTTGTCAAAGTCACTCAAATTCAGACATGTGCCCATTTTTCAACACATCACCTTCAAGCACTAACTGTTCACTTGCTGCCTAATATACTCCCCACAGGTACCGTTGGAACAAGATAGGCAATGTCATGCACTTCATCGGTCTGTGGTTTTAATATTACAACTGAACAGTGTGTAACGCTCTGTAGTACATTGAGGTACAAGGAGGCAGCGCATGACCAGTAGAGCCGTGAGAAAAGTGGTTTCAAAGAAATGACAGCTCTACAGGCTGCCACATTTACTAGCATTTCAGTCAGTTGCCTTTTTTGTAAATTAGGAGAGGGATAGTTTGAGCTTTTCTTATTTTGCCTAGAATATGCTTTTCGGAGTATTCATTTGATCAAGTCAAACGGATAACTTAAAGGGGATGTCCATTACCGGACAGCTGATGACCTACCAATCTGATAGGTCACCAGTGGATCAGCAGTTCAGGTCCAACACCCATAACCCCCCCCCCCACGATCAGCTGCTCCAGTTGCATGCAGGCACCGGATGTCATTGCACAGTATCAAGTGTACGGAGCCGGAAGCAGATGGCTCCGCCCATCGCATGGCAGCCATGCTGCAGCTCTGCTCCCATTCACTTTAACAGGAGCAGAGCTGCAGTACTGCATCTCGGCCACTATTCTAATGGCTGGAGCCATCTCCTTCCGGCATGAATGTCCAGTGCCCAGAGGCAGCCACAGAAGCTGATCGTGTGGGGTCCGGGTGTCTGACCCCCACCAATAATCTACTGATGACCTATCCGGTTGAAAGTTTATCAGTTGTCCGGTAGTAGACAACCCCTTTAAGGCCCTTTTCTCAGTTTTTTTTTGCAGGCACAAAAAATCTGCCTCAATCCCTTCAGGAATTTTTAGGCAGATTTGGAACTGGCTGCACGTATTTTTCTGCCAGAAACTAGCACCACAGTTTTTTTCTGCATCCCATTGGTTTTAATGGGAGTACAGAGGTACAAACCACAGCGAGAAAGGACATGCTGCTTTTTCCCACGAGTGGCCTAAAGCATGCCAGAAGTTTGTATTGGTGAGGGTCTGAGCACGGAGACCCCCACAAATCGCTAGAACGAAGCAGCTGAAGCGTTCGTGTGAGCACTCAGCTGCTTCGGGTCTATTCGGCTTTTTCCGGAAATAAATGTATCGGTGTACGGACTCAATAGAAAGCCTATGAGGCCGTACTCCAAGACATTTATTTCCGGAAAAAGCCGAACAGAAACAAAAGCAGCTGAGCGCTCACACGAACACTTCAGCTACTTCGTTCTAGTAATTGGTGGGGGTCTGTGTGCTCGGACCCTCACTAATACAAACTTCTGACATGTCACTATGACATGTCAGAAGTTTGGCGAACATTTAGCTACACTTTAAGGAATGAAGTTATGACTCTTCAAAGGAAGATATGACTTATGCTCATTAGCATACGGTGCAGGAACACAAAAAAAACTGAATACTAAATGTACAGAGCAGACTTCGTATATAATTATAGGTTACATAAAAATGATTTTTTTTTCACCCACTTCCACCAGGTATTGCTGGTTTAATAGGTGAAAGTTTCCTTTAAGGCCTTTCCAGGGTGTGTCATTAAGGGGTTAGTTAAGCAGAACGTGTACAGACATCTAGCCTGGTCAACAATTATTAAAGAAATCCGTTGAGCAGTTAGAATTTTATTGGTATTTCACATACTGAACATTGGTTAATAAAAAAAAAAAGTAACTTACACATTTCAAGTTATACTTTAAATCATACCATAACTCTACATTAATATACACTTCAAAGGAAGAAAAAAAATATAAGAAGTTCGTACTGCAAGTTCTTCATAACAGAATGATTGGGATATTTACAGTCGTAAATTCCGTTACGTAGCAACGAGTTTCTCATGCCAGCAATTTGCTAGATAAATGTATCCTTCTGCAAGAAGGAGGATTGAGATCGATCGGAACCTCAATCCCGAGATAACATGAGGAATGTTCAGGAGGGTTGGCACAAACTGGTGAAGAGGTAAAATCATGCTACGTGTGCTATGCATAGTCACTCCTTTATCTGGGACATCCAGCAAAAGAATAGTTCATTCAACACTTACGGGACTTTAAACATATCACTTACACAGGGCCACATATAAGAATTTAAGAAAGACTGTTTGTTCTATACACCATACCTTTTCCTATTAAATTTAGGACAAGGGCCCAAATTTTTTTTTTTACAATTTCTCCCCAAAATCCACTGTAAATGGAAGTCCTTGAGTTGCCCTAATGTGTCAAGTAACTCTAAAATGGTCGGATATAATTTTGAACAACTTTCTGGGAAAGCTGGGCGACAACCAATATGGCCACTGACAGCCCTCACTAGAGTTGCCACCCATGTTTCCTAGAGCGGTGATACATTCTCAAATCTAGTATTGCTGCTTGACACAAGAGCTCAAAAACTTCTATCTACATATTTGTTTTTAGACAAACAGTACCCTACCAATTTGGAAATGGTCACTGAACAGTGTGACAGCTGCCCCAAAGAGGTTTTAATACACAGAGTTTCCTCAAACCCCATGTATGCAAGTGGACTTTTCTATATTCTCTTGAGAGCAGAGAAATTATAGCAAGCCAGTATCGACTGTAGCCCAAATACAAGCTGGGAGACCAGTGCTGTTTTTGCAGCAGTCCGTTAGAGCTTCCATTTGTAGCGAGAATAGACACCAGGTATTTACAGGACAGAGGATATTAATATCCTGTTCACATGATACGAGAGCGCAAAGGACCTGAAGGCGTCATCATCTAGAAAGTTGAAGCCTTATATGCAGGTCACAACACTGCCAACAGATCAGGGGGAAGGGATCTTATGCCCTGGCAACTGTAGCAGAACATGATCCTTTAAGATTCCTAGCCAAATCCCGGAAAGAGAGGGTTCCTGATCTATAGTTAGTCATCACTGGACATGATTGGGAGTAATTTCAGTCTCTTCATACTGAGGTGGTGAGTCATTGACATTGGATACAGCTTGCTGCTCTGGTTGTCGATCCGACTGCTCTTCAGGTCCCTCATTCTCAGTGATGTCCTCTAGTTTAGGGCCAGCCGTAGAGGTGCCGACCTCGTTACTGGGCTTGGCCATCTTGATGGCTTCTTCATAGGCTGGAGGGAGCTCTAAAGCATAAAGACTATAAGCTGGAGGTGACAGGGTGCTTCGGTCAGGGTCGCCGAAAGCAAACATGTGAGGATACTGCACAGAGCTGTATGCTGCAAAGAAATGGAAAGGCAAGGGTTAAATTACAATGTGGAAATACAGACTTTACATACCACCTGCCGAACCAAAGATAAGTTACATTGGAAAAAAGCATTTTTATCACGACAGCATCTGATATACAAAACTGCATATTGGCTATTGACCTGGTTCAAAGACAGGATCTGCTGTACAGTTATTGCCATCTTAGGGCTCGTTTACATTTGTGTTACGGGTTCCATTGCTCTGCTCAGTCATAGGAGCAGAACAACGAGAATACGGAAGCCCAGGATCCATTGCATGATGGAAACCAACGGCGCCTGACGGATCTCAGAGTTTAATGGGTTCCACTGGGTCTACTTTCTGGTTTCTGTCATTTTGCCAGACATAAAAGTGCAGCATACTGCGCTACTATGTCTGGCAAAAACAGCCAAATTTGTGATCAAGCCCTTAACGGAGCCTCCAACGCAGATGTGAACAGTCCCCTAAATTAACTATAGTTTGGGATTAAAAACCAGTTGCATATTTGACGTAGAATAGTTTTGCATAAATTAGTAGACCGCTTGACTGGGTCTTGGGCTTGTAAGCGGTGGTGAAAACCACAAAAGGGAGAGAACAGAAAGCATGCTGTAAATCTGCACATTGGCTTTACATGAAATAATTTTTGTTTTGTCCCGAAACAAAACTAACACATAGTAATTATTGGCCATTTTTCTTTCAGAAATGCTTCAAGGGGGTGTCTGCATTGGACAATCCCTTATGGATCGAAAAACCCCTGACAACAAGAGTTTCCTGGTGTTGGGACCCTCAGTGATCAGCTGTAACAAATGGGTGAACCTGGCTGCAAGACAATTCCTCTGCAGAACCACCACAGGAGAAATTAAATATTACATGGTGCCCATGGAAAGCAATGGGCTGTCCATTTATTGCACACGTGCTGGGCACTCCAGATGGACATGAATTCTTTGTAGTCGATCGCCGCTCCAGTTGATTGAGGTTGTGGATAAGGAACGCACATTTAAAAACTCAGGATGCACTCACTACTTGTGTACATTCTAAACCAGACAACCAATTTAATGGAGTGCCAATATGTCAAACATGCATGTGTATGGGGAGGTAGGGAGGAATAGCGGTCAGTCAAACAAAGCGTATCTAAGGAGTCTGGCCACCTGGTCTGGCTTTACAGAGCAGATTCACCATTACCCTCCCTGCTGTCACCTGCCCTAGTTATACCATTCACTAATAATACTTACAGGTAACTGTGCTGTGGATGGTGCTGTCATTATCTATAGCAATCACAGTCACTTCATAGGGATGATTTGGCAAAGTCTGCACAGGCGGTTTCTTCTTTTTGCAACAGAACTTTATGCAGCTGGCGGTGGTCCCACAAAGCAGGAGCAGAAATATGGTGACCAGGATCAGCCTGGGGAGGAAGAGAAAGAGGCTCGAGTCAATATAAACAGACAGAAAAATGCTTCACTCTGCCAGTGCTTTTAATCAAAGGCTTTGTAAGAGGGCTCAGATACAATGGCATAATGGAAAGTCAGTGGACCAGTCTTAACTTATAATTGGCACCAGGGCACTGCATCGAAATGCCAAATGCAAACTCCCAATTAAAGCACATCAGGAAAAACCCTAAAATGTAAATTTACAGCAGTACTAGGATCGTAAGGTTATAGATAGAAGTTAAAGAAAAGAATCTTATAAAAATGTTCTGTGCTGTTTAATACAGTCTATCCTCCCCTGTAATCACCCAGTTCAGCCTGGAGCGAAACAGATAAAATTGGAGATATGTAAGACCGTTAGGATCTGTTTGGGGGGGGGGGGGGGGGGGGGTCCAAGTCTCCAAAGTCCTCGCCATGAGGGGATATTGCACTGTGGTACTTAGAAGAGTGTGCGTATGTAGAACACTTTTGGATAGGATTCCTCTGCTCTGTTTTATAGGGCAATTCTCATTACAGCCACTTCTCGCATTGACGATCCCACAGGTAATCCATCAGCAGAAGACAATGCAGTTTACTGCTTCCAGATCACTAGTCATGACCTTGTAACGCAAGCAAAGCCTCCCAAGTATCCCTGACATCCACAAGTTTCAACTAATTGTACTTTTCCTATAACGCATATACAATAAATTCACACAAGCTCTGCACTTAGAAACAGATGGAGAAAGACACTATGATCGGATATGTTGGAGGCACAGATGAGGGGTCTAAAGACAAGAAGAGGGGTCTTGATGTATGTTGAGACTTCTGGCCAAATGGGATCTACCTTAAAGTGACTGTTATGGGACAACTACTATATTTAATAATGAATATTCTGCTGAAGTTTATTCCAACAGGTATGGAAATGCTTGACATGGATTATTTTAACTGGACTAGAGTTGTACTTCGAGTTTGTACACTTCGTAACACAAAAACTGAAAAATAAAGACTTTTAAAATAACAAAAAAAAAAAAGTTGACACACCTTTGCAACCATATTAAGTGGTTTGCAAGGGTGGACATAGCCTTTAAGAAAAGTAAAACTAGTCCTAGAGACCACCGCCCATCTAGACTAGATTTTCAATTCCCCCATCTTCTGTGTATATTAGCCTCTTTGAGAAGACCACCACCTTAGAAGCCATTTTTCACTGTGATGGTGTAGACGTCTCAGAGTTTACCGTATCTAACAATCCGGCCCCGTTATGTGCAATGAATCAATATTGAACAAGATTGCCACTGTCCTTCAGGCTGGAGAACAGCACGGATTTCCTGTGGTGGATTTTTACAGGGACCAGAACAAAGACCATTGACAACCTCAGTCATCCTGGGCAAGGTTCAGTATCCAGATGGATAACTTCCGCATTAAGGTCAGTACAAACATGTTGACCCCCATAGCTTTATTCTTCTCAATTTCCTAAAATAACCTTCAGTCATCTTCGTTTCCTTTAGCCAATTACCAGCAACAGCTGCAAACAATGCAAAGCCAGGATAAAAAAAAAATTCAAATGAAAGATTCAGTCAGCCAAGTGAGTAATGGGGATCCAGTATTTAAATTTTTTTGGTGAAAAGAGGTCTTGACAATTATTTATGTGGCCACCTTTAGGACAGCCATAGACTGAAAGGCAGATTTACCAAAAATGGACAACATTGAGTGCCAGAAAAATTCAATACCAACCAAAACACACAGACCAACACCTAATCCAATCATAAAAGACCAGAACAAGAGCCCTAAACCAGGATTTGAAATAAGTGACCACATTGTATAGAGCTGGTAGAGGATAGGAGCAGCATGATCTTAAAGGGAAGGTGTCGTGAATTATTATAATTTTTTTAATCATATTGCTTTTAGTATGATAAAAAAAATAGAAATGTATTTAATTGTGTTAGTGTTCTACTTGTTGCATTTTTACTTCTCTATGAGGCTGCCATTTTTTTTCTCATCTCTGTATGTGACAATTAACGACACATACAGAGATGGAATACGGCACATACATCCCCATAGAGAATGCGAACGGGAGCCGTTCCATTCACTATAGTGTACGCCGTCTGTGTGGGAACTGCGCATGCGCCGCTCCCACACAGACCAAAAGGAAGGTCTTTGGCAGAGCGAAATCCGGCGCCATTTTCATGTGGACCGGAAGCCGCGGCCGGACAGTAAGATGACTACTTAAGACGCAAGGAATAGGAGCGGAGGTGGCAGCGGCGGCAGGAACAGGTAAGTTATGTTTGTGTATTTGATGTGTGTATTATGTTCGTGTTACACTGTCTGCTGAGCCCTGTATCTAATCCTCCTACACTGTGCAGTCGCTCAGAAAATGGCGGCACACAGTGTAGGAGGTTTGATGATTCAACCCCCTCCTTCTCCTGGCACTAGAATAAGGGAGGGGGGATTGTGTGAGGACACTAGAGCGTGTGTCCACCCCAAATTTGCAGCATAAAGCAATGAGGTTGCTTTACCACATTGACCATGCTGCAATTTTGGAAAGTGCTCCCTCTAGTGCCCAGCACATGGAAATGTTATAAATTAGAATCTAATTTATAATATTTCCTGACTTGTGAAAAAATTAAAACAATGTGTAATCACTCAAAAATAATAATTGTTTAACTAACTAAAAAAAAAAAAATTTCTAGCGACATTCCCTTTAAGGCCCGGGCTAGGCTACACAGACTTTTTGTAGTGCTACTGATGGATTTTAACTATCGAGCTATAGCTGCAGTCCAAATGAAGGCATGGAGTTGTGTGAAATCTTGTGGACTGCAGCTGTCACTCCAGTGGTAAAAAAAACATAAAAAAACAAAAATCTGTAGCGCTACAAAAAGTCTCCGTGTAGCCCTAATCTGAGACGTGTGAACTCAGCCTTAGGGTGGATTCACACGGCAGATTTTGCTGCAGAAATGCGACTGAAAATACATTCTATTCATGCACTTTCTGCAGAAACAACCCCATTCAGATGAATGCAACAGATCAGTAACAGAAATTTTTGCAACAAAACCTGTCTCGTGTGACTGCACTTTTAGAATACGCTCACATGTAGCGTTAACACCGCAGAATTCCCTTCAGTTTCTTTCTGCGCAGCAATTCTGCAGCGTTTTCGCAAGGTAAAGTTACATGCCGCAGATTGAGAATCTGCACTGCCGGTCACTTTCCTGCGTATATTTTCCACCGCTATTGTAATACGCTGCGTGAGATCTGGTAAATTCTGCAGTGTTTACGCTAAAAACATACCCTTAAGGTACAGGAGGCAGATTTTTGTGCTCTTCACCTTAAGTACCCCAGGGGTTACATGCCATTTTCTCTAGGTGGGCACTGAAACGATCCACACGTTGTGCTTTTAAAAGGCGCAGCAGTTTTGGGGGTACTTTTTTGTAATAGGGGGTACTTTTGTTGAGAAACCTTGAGAAATCCTGCTCTAGACAGATCCCATATATCCCATATGCAGCATAAATAAAAACGAATAGGACTGGTAGCAACGCCTCGAGCCACAAGGCCCATCACATGATGAACACGAGGGTTAATATTCTCATATGATACTCGGCTTTCAGGACACATGCTGGAGTCTATTTTTGTACCAGCTTTTAATGCCAGTGGGGTCAGCAAATAAACATCAGCCTCAATTTCACTGCAGTGCAGAGAAGAAGCAACGAACAGATGGCAAAAAAAACAAACAAAAAAAAAGCCAAATACTACGAATACTCGGTAAAATCTGCTAAACAAACAGCGTGGCTTTTATCAAAATTAACTCCGCCAGTCAATTCAATCAGTAGGGGGAATGGACGGCAAAGAAAAAAAAAAAAAAAAAGCTCAACCTATAGCCTATTCGCTCTACATTTGCTGCACAGTTGAATTCAAGCTATTGCTCTCCATTATCAGCCATTTCAGGCAGGGAAAAGGTCGATTAATAATGGGATTACTGACAAGAAGTCTGCTCCTAGCGATCGCTACTTTATCTCACATATATCCAGTCCTGAGAAGCTTTACATGCCTATGAGTGACACCATCGCTTTTCATAAGAGTCCCTTTTATAGGCTGCGTACTTCATTGGCGACATTAAATGACGTAATGACAAGCGGAAATAAAACAGATCATAAAAAGGGCCGATACTCACCACACATACCAGAGGTTGACCCAGTTTGTGCCTTGAGAACAATCACTAAAAGACAAAAAGAAAACCATTTGAAACAAAAAAAAAAAAAAAAAAATCAATCTATTGCCAGCTCTTTTGAATAAAAACAAATACAAAGTATAGAAACACTTACCCAGATTCACAATCATGGTCAAAATTATTGTCCGCCATACACAAGGTAATCTGCAAAATAATAAAAAGTTTTAGAGAAATTCTTCAATGTTCCGGTAATCCTGTAAAAATAAAAAAAAACACATCCAGGAGACATTGCTCGCCCATGACATAAAGCAGCGCTGCCAGGAAGTCATTATTCACACAGGAACCTACGAGACCGAACGACTGCAGCAGACGCCAGATCCCAGGGGATTATACAGAACATAGAATCTATAGATCCACTGAAGTACTAGGAGTCCAGATACTACATAAAATGTACTAATAATCCAGAATAAATCAAATGTAATAGAACTAATCCATAAATCAAAAATCAAGTTACCTGTAGTCTAGAACTACTAACAATTACGGGTGATCCAGAACAATCACCTCAAGCCCATGGTTCTCCAGCCGTTGCAAAACTACAACTCCCAGAATTCCACAAAGGCTGCCTGTGGTCAGGGCATGCTGGGAGTTGTAGTTTTGGAACAGCTGAAGAGCTACAGGTTAGAACACACTGATCTAGAACATCTTAACTAAAATTTACCGGTATCCTGGAATAATTCTGCATATGGAATTATAGAATGCATAGGTAATCTAAGAAACCAAACAATCAAGGGTAATAAACTAGAACAATCGTCAGTTTTAAAAGAATTAACCTGCAAGAAGGAACAGCAAAAATCTGATTTTGTGAAATTAAAGCAAATCATTTAAAAAAAATATGTTTTAATCAAATCCAGTTCATTATAATTGAATTTGCCATTCGGAAACCCTAAATCTAAATAAAAATACCCCAGTAATTTAGAGCAAAAAATAAATAAAAAAAATCTCAATATAATGGATATTCCTTAGTGATCTAGAAATTTTAGATTATATACATCATAGATGGGAAGAACAGAAGGCCGCATTAGGGAGAGGGGATCAGGCCTGGTAAGAGCCGCAGGGAATACAATGTAATGCAGCAGAAAGGAATCAGAAGTGCAAGCTGCTGCAGAACCTCTTGCAGACAGGAGCGGTCAACCAATCCCTCGCTATAGAGGATGATCGCTGCTCAGGGCAGGAGGATTGCGGACGTGAGGAGGAGGCACACATGGCGTGCTGGGCCCCCACATCCAGAGAACAAAGAAGCCCAAGGAAGAGGGAGACGTTACCGTGAAGTGCAGGCAGACGAGCAGCAGCAGCCTCTTAGGTGTGTTATATCCACAGACCGTCATGGCTTCCACCTCAGGCCCCGCCGCTAACAATTATTATATAGAGAATTGCAGCTCACACACAACGACGAGCGCTATACAGTGTCTGGAGGAAAGCTGCTGACATCACCGAGGTTTATAACCGCACACCCGCCCATCCTCCGAGCCCTGCCCAGCCGCTGAGCCGGCTCCTCCCGACCTCTGCTACTATATCCGACGTGTATCCTGCAGACAGCAGTGTGCAGACCCATAGAAACCAGTGCAGAGGGTACTGCAGCGGACGACCCTAGCAACCAATCACATTGTAGCTTTCATTTCTCTAAGGCAGATTGGAAAATGTAAACTGAGACGTGATTGGTGGCTGGCTGCTCCAGTTTTCCATTGCAATACATTTGTATACATTTCCCTCAAAATGTCCTGTTTATATCATTACCTGTGTATGTAGCGTGAAGTAAAGTGTCCTCCCTTACATGATGGGAGTATGCATTGGAAATTCTTTGTCTTTGCCCCCCTCTAACTACGGTGTATCCATGACAGAGACAGCCAGTGTCTTCATAAAAGTCAGAGCACCCCAAAAACATAGCCAGCCACGGTGATAACTACAGTCAGGGCACCCAGTAAATAGTGTCGGTCAAAGTGCCTCCATAACTGAACCAGTCATAGTGTCCTGTAAAAGCCAGAATTCTACCATAACAAAAGTTGTTCATAACAGTTACAGTCATAGTCCCTACAAAGCGACAGGCATAGTGCCTCCATAAAAGAGCAGAATACAGACACAGTACCCCTATAATGATAGCCACAATGTTTCCATAACAATAGTCACAGTTTTCCAATAACAGTATTAACAGTCCCCCCCTATAAAAGTGCCAGCCACAGTACCCCCCAACAGCCACAGTACCTTCATAATGATATCAATCTATATATATGTCCCCACAACAACGGTCACATTGACACTTTGACAGAATCAGCCACAGTTACCCAGTGGAGACAGACATTGGACATTGCACCCCCCTAAATAGAGTCATCCATTGTTGAACTCTAGTGCTTTGGGCCCACCAGAGGGAATAATTTAAGGGTCTCTCCTCTAGATATACATACAGTACATTTACACTTTTAATTGCTGAGTAAAGTCTCCTGGAATCATTGCACAGTCATCTTATATCATTGGTAAATTATTTGTAAAGTAGTCCCAAAAAGTGATAAATGTCGATGACCCCTTTTAACTTTGCCTCAGGCCTCACCTGAAAATCCTCTGGTCCTCTAATGAGCCACATCAACCACAGTGCCCCATAATGCCAGCCACAGTTCTTTCATCACAACAGTCCCAGCGCCCTCATAAAATGGTGCCATGGTGGCCAAAGTGTTAAAAAAACCTAAACATAATGTAAATACATGTTCTTGTCATACTCTCCTCCATTACCAGGGAGTTGTGAGTAGCCTGCATGCGGATGCCAGCAGGTCATTTTCTCTTAGTGATATGTCAGCAGCCAACAGTTCCTCTTCTGAAAGGATTTATTTACAGTGCAGTCAAATTCACGGTTTATTGCCGCAATTACCACAAAATCACTATTTGACCGCATTCTGTGAATAGACCCATACTCTGTCTGAAAGTAGCAAATAGACCCATACTCTGTCTGAAAGGAGCAATATATCACCGACCGCTCAACCGAACAAATGCAGAGTCCGGGCTACACGGGAGGGATGCCTATGTTCCTCCCCTATGGATTATGAACCTCTTGTTCTGCATGTAAAACCTGTGATTGTGCATGTATAAGCCTCCTTGTAATTTTTATAACTTGTTATTGTCAATACAGTGCTACTTTAGGCTCAGTTCACATCTAGTTTTTCCAGGTATGACGGAAGTATACGCCGGGAGTATTTCCTGATGCATACTCCAACGTGCCCATAGCCCCTATGCACCCATCATATAGAAAAAAAGTGTCCTTCTGGCATACACTGGGCCAGTATGTCGGCATACCTTTTTTTACTGTATAGTGTAGTCTACTACGCTATTCTATGCAATGCTACACAGTAAAAAAACATGGCACAGTATACGTTTTCTTAAAATGGAAGTTAATGGGCGACATATGCAACTTTATGCCATACAGTGGCATCCTTCAGAGACGTACGTCAGAAGCATATGTCGGGGAATATTAGAGATGTGAACAGAGTTAGAACATTTATTCTACAGGTCTGGTGTCTTGCACACGAAACAATTAGAATTTTTTAACATTTTTTTTTAATGGAACTCCCCTAGTTGCATTGTAATGGAAATTGTAAATTATAGAAAGTGTTTTGTTGTCCCCAAAAGAAACATTTTGGGGAGAACATCTTTTTTCCGAGCATCGATGAGGGAACCAAATCACTGACTTCATCTGAAATTTCCCTTTTAAGGCTGGATTCACACGAGCGTGGCGTTTTGCGGACGCAAAAACGCGGCGTTTTGCGCGCGCAAAAACCACTTGACAGCTGCGTGTGTCATCAGTTTTAGATGCGCGGCTGCGTGATTTTCGCGCAGCCTCCATCATAGAGATGAGGCTAGTCGACGTCAGTAAATAGTCACTGTCCAGGGTGCTGAAAGAGTTAACTGATCGGCAGTAACTCTTTTAGCACCCTCGACAGTAAATTCCAATCACAATATCGGGCAACCTGTTAAAAAAAAAAAAAGACGTTCATACTTACCGAGAACTTCCCTCCCGGCCGTTGCCTTGGTGACGCTTCCCTCTCTTGACATCCGGCCCCACCTCCCTGGATGACGCGGCAGTCCATGTGACCGCTGCAGCCTGTGCTTGGCCTGTGATTGGCTGCAGCCTGTGCTTGGCCTGTGATTGGCTGGAGCTGTCACTTGGACTGAATTGTCATCCCGGGAGGTCAGACTGGAGGAAGAAGCCGGGAGTTATCGGTAAGTCAGAACTTCTTTTTTTTTAACACGTTCATGTATATTGTGATCGGAAGTCACTGTCCAGGGTGCTGAAACAGTTTAACTCTTTCAGCACCCTGGATAGTGACTATCTCCTGACTATCTCCTCCTCAATGGGTGCGTGATGCGCGAAAAACGCAGAAAGAACGGACATGTCGTGACTTTTTTTCAGCGGACTCACGCTGAGGAAAAATCCCGGACATGTCAGCACGGCCCCATAGACAAAGATAGGTCCATGCAACGCGCGTGCAAATCACGCGCGTTGCACGGACATTTTTCCCATTCGTCTGAATAAAGCCTAAGAGTAACTAAACGTTTGACAAACTTCTGACATGTCATAATGACATGTCAGAAGTTTTGATTGGTGGGGGTGCGAGCCCTGAGACCCCCAATAATCACTAAACCGAAGCAGCTGAAGCGCCCAGCCGCTTCGTGTCCTTTCGGCTTTTTCCGGAAATCAATGTATCGGAGTACGGGCTCAATAGAAAGTCTATGAGCCCGTACTCCGATACATCTGCTTTCCGAAAAAAGTCGAACAGAAACTAAGCTGCTGAGCGCTCACACGATCGCTTCTGCCACTTCGTTTTAGCGATTGGTGGGGGTCTCAGTGCTCGGACCCCCACCAATCAGAAGTTTGTCAAACGTTTAGTTACCCTTTAAAGCAAAATATAGGATATTTCTTTTTGCAGCAGATTTCTTTACTACACAGTGCTGCTGCATTGGTGTGCACTATGTTATTGCTATGTATGCAAATACCATTGATCACTATAGATTGGCAGTCATTGCAGCAACTAAAGAAATGGAATAACTAGGGTTTGAACTTCAGTTATACAGCATTGCGGCAAGCAATTACTGACAACTATCCCCATTGTGATGGAACTCACAATATAATATTTTTATGTCAGGCAGCTGCATGAAACACCCATATCGGAAGCCACTTGCACCACAGAAAAGCTGACAGTAGCTTTAGTCACGTATCCTATGATGTAGATCCTTGCCTACAGATAAAAAAAATCATACAATCCACATATTGAACAGAATATTGATTTGTAATTCTCCTAGCAAATATTTATAGACATAGTATAGAAGGAAGTCAAGAAAAGTGCGAAGAAAATGAAGTCTGTTCCCAGTACAGTATCTTATTAAAGAGACAGCCATGAGACAGCCATGTATTATGATTCCCCAAAAAATGTAAATTAAAGACCAATATAGAATCAATATACTGGAAATACTCATTCATTATAACGTAGAATAAAGATTTTCCCAGTTCCATCATACCAAGTAGTACCAGATAGCATGTTATCCTTCTCCACAATATTAGCCTTTAAAGGGCATAAAGTCTCTTTTACACAGACCAATAATTGGCAAATGAGCGCTCGTACAAACGATCATCCCCAATCATTGCTGATTTGTCGGCAGATCACACGTTTAAAATTGGTGCTTGTCGGCAGCACACATCTCTCTATGTAAACCGGGGATGTGCTGCCAATAAGATGCATAGAGTATGGGGACAAATCATTGTATTAACGATCATTCGTCCCCATGCTTGCGATCATTGGTCCTGTAAATGGAGCAAACAAGCGCTGATTAACAAGCCAAACTCGTCAATCTGCGTCCGTTACCGGACAGGAAATCTGGCTGTGTAAAACCATCCTTAATGATCGGACAGACATTTTGTTTTTGTAAGAAAGATAAGCTACGGGACTGTATCTGCACCCACTAAACAGCCGTGATCTACCATTGTGGGGTTAAGATTGCACACACAGTATTTGGGCCGAATTCAGACGAACGTGGGGAAACTCAGACGTCCGAGTTGCCCTCGTGCAGGTCCCGTTTTCACGGATCTCCATAGACTTGAGTCTATCGAGGAATCCGTGAAAACGGAACAAAATAGGACATGTTCTATTTTTCCACGGACCCTTCACACAGTCCGTTGAAACAACGGCTGTGTGAACGGCCCCGTTGAAATACATGCGTCCATGTGACGGGCGTTAGTTTAACAGCCGTCCCACGGACGTATACCACGGTTGTCTGAATTCGACCTTACTTTGTTCTTTAAGAGCTTACCTGGGCTCTCCATTGATGGCCTATCTTAGCATAGGTCATCAATTTATGATCGGTCGGAGTATGACCCCCGGGACTACAAGAATGTCCACAATATGTTGATAAATAGACATGTAAGCACTTCAGCTCCCCTTCATTTTGATGATTGGCAGGGCTTGGATATACACCCATCATACATTAATTGTCTATCCTAAGGATTGGCTATCAGTTGAAACGCCCAGATATCCCCTTTACGCTCTCATGGATGATCAAAAGTGCAGAGAGAGCTCACGTTCGCTATTTCTGGCTGCACAGACTCATTCACTTTCAATGAGTCTGTACATTCTAAAGAAGAAGCCAGCAAGTGAGTACTCTGATTTTAAATTTGAACAAATAACTCTTGGATTACTGGAATGCTCGATGTGCTGGATTCCTTGTTTATGTCCCAGCATATCCGAGTCAAGTGAGCTTCCATGATATCCTATCCTTGGAAGCATGGCTCTTACTGGAGCTGGTTTTGGGCATTTGCCATGTCATATGTGAATTTCTATTAGGGTATATTCACTTTATTTATGCATTCCATACATCTGATTTTTTTTTTTATGCAACATGTGGATAAATTGATACTAACCCCCTTCAGATGTATGGAAGAAAATAATCATACATTTCTGCAACAAATCTGCCACATGTGAACATACGCTTAGGGCTTATTCACACGAGCGTGAGACTCATCGGTGTAATGTGCGTTGAAACAACTCACAGCACACGGCCTCATTGTTTTCAATGGGGCTATTCACACATGCGTGAGTTTACACGCAGCGAGTGTCCACTGCGTAAAAACTCACTGCATGTCATATATTGGTGCGTTTTCATTTAAGTCAATGGGTGCGTGAAAACCACGGACAGCACACGGATGCAAATCCGTGCTTTACCTATCAATTACATTGAGAAAAAAAAGTGCTTGCGAGTGCGTGAAAAACTCATGCCACACGCAGAGCACGCTGATGCATAACGCAACGCACATGGACAGATTTACGCACGTAAAATCTGTCACGCTCGTATGAATGTTGCCTTAGGGAAAGAGTGTTCTCACATATGAATGAATTGGGAAGGAGTGGTCTGGCACCTAGAAGAGCTGTTGTAAATGATAGAGATCTGACACATACATAGTCGTAGTCTGGCGCATAACACTTTGCGAGGACTGGTTTGGCAGACAGAAAGAGGTGGAGAACAAGAAAGCTAAGAAAAAAGTTTGCTACTATACACTGCACAGCATAAAGAATCGTCTGGCACATAGTAGAGCTATGTAAGGAGTAGTCTGGCACATGTGAGAGCGGGCGAAGAAGTGATCTGGCACACAGAAGAGTTGAGAAGGAGTGGTCTGGCACCCACTTAGTTGTTATTATCATTTGACGAGAAGGATGCTATGAATTGCTAGTGATATGCATTGTCATGATGTTAACAACAGATCTGTAACTGCTGCGTGCCAAAAGTCCAGAGATGGAAGGAAGCTCTGCTTGCCCCTTATAGTGCACGACTATAAAATAATTGACTGTTGATTGACTGGATACATTTCTCTGAAGATATTGGAGGATTCCTCTCCTAACACTGATTAATAACCTTATTAATGATCCTTTTGTGTGCCTCGATCCATCTTAGATCAGCTAAAATCATTCAATCCTGTTTTAGGTCCCAGAGGCCACTAGGGCATACATATCCTCCCTTGTCCTTGGCGTAGCCACAATACAACAGTGTCTTGCTTTATTGATTTGGCTTCTTTAATCTTCGTGTTATGGATCTGCCAGGCACAGCTTCTGTGTCTACGCCCATAGGTAATCAGTCTGCACCTGCTTCTATGTCTGTGAGACTGACTCCATCTTCCACCACTCAGGATGGCAGGCTTAGGAGTGGGAGAGCCTATCACAGCCTGGCCAGACGGAGCTGGCTCCCGCCCTCTGTCTATTTATACCTGCCTTTCCTGTTCCTCCTTGCTTGTGATTCTTCTCGTTTGGTTTCCTGGCCCTGCTGCAGCTTCTTGAACTATTTGACCCTGCTTCATATTGACCCTGGCTTACTGACTACTCTCCTGCTCTGCGTTTGGTACCTCGTACACTCCTGGTTTGACTCGTTTGTTCACTACTCTCCTGCTCTGCGTTTGGTACCTCGTACACTCCTGGTTTGACTCGGCTCGTTCACCACTCTTGTTGCTCACGGTGTTGCCGTGGGCAACTGCCCTTTTCCCTTGCTTCTGTGTACCCTTGTCTGTTTGTCTGTCGTGCACTTATTGAGCGTAGGGACCGTCGCCCAGTTGTACCCCGTCGCCTAGGGCGGGTCGTTGCAAGTAGGCAGGGACTGAGTGGCGGGTAGATTAGGGCTCACTTGTCTGTTTCCTTACCCCCATCATTACACTTCGGCGCTATATATAGCAGTACGTACCTAAATGTACGTTTATGACTGTCATAGATATAGTGTACTAAGCCAAAGGAAAGATGAAATACATAATGCCAGCTCTTCCAGGTCAGAAATGAGGATATTGACAGCTTTAGTGAAAAATTAATTATATTATAGAAAATGTATTACTTTGAGGAAGTGTTTTTTTAAGCATGTGCTACAGCTACGTGCCGGGTTTGGAGTTTACTTCATCATTATGTTTATGGAACAATCGGTTCTTGTGACTGGTTTAGATCTTGTTCTAAATTTCTTTTGGTCAGTATTGATTAAATTCTATGACTGTAATATTTAGAGCACTTTCGTACGCAGCGTCTAACAGTATTTTTCTTAGTGCTTTGCACGGCACATTTTTCTGTGTTTTTTGCGGGATAAAACACTGCAGCGAGAGGTTTGCTGAGAATCTATATTATTTAATATTATTTAAAAAATGCCACTAAAAGCACATCTTTTAAAAAACATCTTAAAAAAACACCATAAACAAACATTTTAAAAATGCCACAAACACCACCCCTATGTAAACCTGGCCTTAATCAGATATAATATGATAGCCTCATCATAATAGCAGGACTCGAATGGTGGGAATTCACATTTTATGTGATAAAAAATAGATTTCCAATTTTCCAGTTACGGTGCACTTACAAGTGGCATACTTGCATTGTATTTCCGCAGCGTAAAATTTGCTGCGGAAAAGACATTGTATAACTATGGGAAAAATATTCTGTAACGCAGAGATGTTTTTAGTTCTTGCTTTGTGGAATATTTTTTTCCATAGATATACAGTGTACATTTTTTTCTACACTGTAGATTTACGCTGCGAAAATATAGTGCAAGTACACCACGTATAAGCATACACTTAGAGCATGTTCAGACGTGGCGGAATTGCTGTTGAATTCCGGTGTGGACAGTCCGCAGTGGAAATCTGCAGCAGCTGTTTTTTCCCATTGTTTCCTATACCTTTATAGGTAAATTAGTTCAGACGTTGTGGTAAATAACAGTGCCGAATTTAGGCTGCGGTGCAGAATTTTCATTCCACAGCATGCATGCCCGCCAGCGGAGAGGCAGCGGATTTTCACTGATTTCAGCCTTTGCAATGCAAAGGCTGAAATCTGCGGCATGTCCGCTGTGATATCCACAGCGTCTGAATTACCTGTCAAATATGCAAATGTTGGCGTAGATTCATTGCAAAATTTCTGCGAATTTGCAGCGGAAAAAATCCTCCACGTCTGAACGCGCCCTTGCACTTTCTGGCCCTTATCTCCACAATAATTTGTGTGTGTTTTGGGTAAAGGCAAGCGAATAGAGTTTTTCTAAAAAAAAATCTGCATCATGCCTTATCCAGTCTAAGGCCCGCAATTATGGACCCGCCCGGTTCTATTGGCCGCGGATACCTTTTGTATCGCTACGGAAGGGTGTCCGTGCCGTAGAAGCTTGCCGTGAATTATGGAGCATGTCCTACTTTTCGTTTTTTGCGGGCCGTGCTCCCATACTTTGTATGGGAGCACGGCGTGAAAATGCGGCCGTCGGAGGCTGGCCGTGCTCTCAATTGCAGCCCGTAATTACGGGCACGGCCGTGTGCATGAGGCCTAAGCATAATATATTCTGAATTACAGGTTCTACTGTGGTATAAAAAAAAAATCAGCAACACAAAAATAAATTTATTTAACATGCATTTTTTGTGTTGGTTGATGAACTCCCAGTGGCAAACATGAGAGTTTATCTACTAAAACAAAAAAAACACACGGTACAAAATGCAACAAAAATGCACAGTGTGAATCCAGCCTAAGTTAATTTCATACATTGTGGTGTAAGCTCTGTACCAGGTGGCTGAAGTAAAGCATTACTCTACTGAAAACACATTGTTTCCTTTTGCCTTATTAGTTATTTTTTTTAATTTATTTATCACTGATATTTTAATACATGTACATGACCAAATATAAAAAAAATGTGTTTAGCGTTTTCAGCAATGACTGCAAACATAGAGTTAATGCACAGCCAGTAATGACACTGGGAATGTCACATTAATGGTGATGCAAAAATGATAACAGGTCAGGTTTATTGCCATGAATTTATTGCTTCGTTGATATCCTTGGTTACACAAATAGGATTTTGATTGAATGGAGAACGAAAAAAAATGAAGTATAAAAGTCATAAAATAGCATTTCCGATATATACCTTGGCGATGTAGTAATGCATCTCGTACCACCCGGTAACGGTTGTGTATTTATCCTAATTATTTTTACGAGGAAGTTGCCATGGCGAGCTGGAACCCTAGGGAGATGTTTAATTTGACCTACTGGACACTTGGATTCTTATTGCTCATATTTCCTAAATGTACAAAAAGAACAGGGAGTCCTAGTGCAGATTGAATCTGAAGTGGAGATTATAATTACTGCATGATGTTAGCCGATCAATGGTCACATCTAACAACATTAAAAAAATTTCAAAAAAGAATAGAGACCGTAATATATATATTTATATAGAGAAAAAGTACTATGCACACCAATATGGAAATTCTTATCCAAATAAATAATTTATTTATAGCCAGTGACAGTGCAACGTTTCGGTCAATACCATGACCTTCCTCAGGCACTTTAGTCAATGCTGGATCCTGCGTGGATGTCGCTTTTGGCTTGGCGGCTAATCGCTATAGTGAGGCGCTCACATGGTATTGACCGAAACGTCGCACTGTCACTGGCTATAAATAACGTATTTATTTGGATAAGAATTTCCATATTGGTGTGCATAGTACTTTTTCTCTATTGGATCGGGTTGGGCCCCTACTCATGCACCCACGCCATCACCTAGTGATATCCGAACCTCGTTACTTACACATATATATATATATTTAAAAAAAAATACACACCGTAATAATTCTCAGCAACTCCATGTTTAAATAGTATTTTTTAAATGATGTTTCAATGATGTTCCCATCGAGCACCCTCTCCAGAAATCTCTTATCATTCAGATATCTGTCTGTTGATATGTATTCTACACGACATCATTTTCGGATGCTGCCTAGAAACACATGATGTTTGGGGGATTACTGTAACCACGCATGTAATCATTGGGTGTTTAACCCCTTAATGACCAGCCTATTTTAAACCCTAATGACCAAGCTATTTTTTAAGTTTTTCCATCGTCGCATTCCAAGAGCTATAACTTTTTTATTTTTGCGTCGACATAGCTGTATAAGGTCTTGTTTTTTTGCGGGAAAAGTAGTGTTATTTAATAGCATTTTGGGGTACTTATAATTTATTGATTTACTTTTATTAACTTTTATTTGGAGGGTAATAGAAAAAAAACAGCAATTCCTTAATTTACGCCGTTTACTCTGTGGTATAAATAACACAATAACTTTTCTTAGCGGGTTGTTACAATTGCAACGATGCCAAATTTATATAGATTTTGTATGTTTTACTACTTTTACACAGTAAAAACACTTTTTTTTCCAAATTATTTGTTTTTGTGCCTCCATATTTGAAGAGCCGTAACTTTTTTATTTTTCCGCCAATGCAGATTTATGCTTTTTTGCGGGACGACTTGTAGTTTTTATTGGTACCATTTTGGAGTACATGCGGCTTTTTGATCACTTTTTATCACTTTTTATTTTTAAGGCAGGATTCACAGAAAACAGCAATTTTTGCATTGTTTTTTATTTTATTTTTTACGGCGTTCGCTGAGCAGGTTAAATAGTGTAATAACTTTACAGTTGGGGTCGTTACAGACGCGGCAATACCAAATATGTGTAACTTTTTTTTTTTTAATAATAAAGCAGTTTGTAAGGGGAAAAAGTGTGTTTTTGATTTTTTTCACTTTTTTATTTATTAACTTTATTAAACTTTTTTTTTCCCTTTTTTTTACCAGTCCCACTAGGGGACTTCACTATTCGATCGTCCGATCACTATTATAATAGACTGCAATACTTATGCTAGAGGCAGACCTGGGGGCCCTTATTAGGTGTCGGTGGGGTGAGAGAGGGATCTCCCTCCCTCTCTCCAAAACCACTCAGATGAGGCGTTCGCTATTGATGTTTTTTTATGTGTTTTTTTACAGACGATTTTGGAGCTGTTTTTCTATTAAGACAATGATAAACGGCTCAAAAAACGTGACATGCACCTTTTTTTATGCTGTTTTTTCAAACGTCGGCGTAAAAAACGCCCCGTCGTAACTAAATGCCATTTTTCCCATTGAAATCAACGTGCAGATGTTTGGAGGCGTTCAGCTTCCGTATTTTCAGCCATTTTTTGGGGCGTTTACGGCCCGAAAAACAGCTGAAAATAAGCCGTGTGAACATACCCTTATTATGTGTGTGCTCCAGTGGCCAGCATGCAAATTGCAATTTTTAAAGATTTTTTTCATATGGATAGTATAAAAAAAATTAATTCAGAAAAGACGTTTATCATGATACATGGTTAGCTGGTATGTACTTCCTTTTGTATAATACCCTATTAGGAAATGTTCAGGTAGGAAAGAGGGGTCCCCTAATTGAGCCATTATCTTGTGTCTTGGAGTTCCCTCACAGTTGTTGAAGATTTGCTATTGAGCCCTACACAACCCTCTCAAATTGTACAGCATGAATTAATGATTTATACTTTCTAATTTTGCAGTGGACAATTGTAGAGACACATCTTTCCGTGCAACGCTCAGTCAAGCCTGCAATAATCACAAGGATACCTGGCACATTGTCAATCTCCGGCTAAAAGAACGTTATAATTTAGAGAGAACTTTTTTGTTTCTTTTCTTTTTATGTAAACAGATTTTTTACCTGTTTTCCATAAATCCCGTCATCGCATTCGCAGCTTCAGTTATGTCATTATTATCTGTGCACAGTCTGTTTGGGTCGGCCATTTCGGTGTGGCAGCCACACGTATTAATTGCGTTCATGTTTTCGCCACTAATAGGCAAAACAGTCACTAAGATAGAACTGTAGTAAACAGAATCAGGGATAGTAATCATTAATAAACAGTAATAGAATAGCATATTTAATGATATTATATGATAGAAACATCACATTGTGTTCAGCCGAATAGTGCCCATAGCATATGGTATTCTTTCATGTAGGACACATCAACGAGTTTTTCATATTAATGTACGCACCGCAGGATACTAACAAGACAGCCTTAGACAACCCTGGCATCTAATGTATGTGTATATATATATATATATATATATATATATATATATACACTACCGTTCAAAAGTTCAGGGTCACTTAGAAATTTCCTTATTTTTGAAAGAAAAGCACAGTTTTTTTCAATGAAGATCACATTAAATTAATCAGAAATACACTGTATACATTGTTAATGTGCTAAATGACTATTCTAGCTGAAAACGTCTGGTTTGAAATGCAATATCTACATAGGTGTATAGAGTGTTCTAATGGTACATTGTGTTTGCTAACTGTGTTAGAAGGCTAATGGATGATTAGAAAACACTTGAAAACGCTTGTGCAATTATGTTAGCACCACTGTAAACAGTTTTGCTGTTTAGAGGAGCTATAAAACTGACCTTCCTTTGAGCTAGTTGAGAATCTGGAGCATTACATTTGTGGGTTCGATTAAACTCTCCAAATGGCTAGAAAAAGAGAGCTTTCATGTGAAACTCTACAGTCTATTCTTGTTCTTAGAAATTAAGGCTATTTCATGCGAGAAATTGCCAAGAAACTGAAGATTTCCTACAACGGTGTGTACTACTCCCTTCAGAGGACAGCACAAACAGACTCTAACCAGAGTAGAAAGAGAAGTGGGAGGCCCCGCTGCACAACTGAGCAACAAGACAAGTACATTAGAGTCTGTAGTTTGAGAAATAGACGCCTCACAGGTCCTTAACTGGCAGCTTCATTAAATAGTACCCGCAAAGCGCCAGTGTCAACGTCTACAGTGAAGAGGCGACTCCGGGATGCTGGCCTTCAGGGCAGAGTGGCAAAGAAAAAGCCATATCTGAGACTGGCTAATAAAAGGAAAAGATTAAGAAAATTATTATTTCAAATAAAAATCATTATTTCTAACCTTGTCAATGTCTTGACTATATTTTCTAGTCATTTTGCAACTCATTTGATAAATATAAGTGTGAGTTTTCATTGAAAACACAAAATTGTCTGGGTGACCCCAAATTTTTTAACGGTAGTGTATATATATATATATATATATATATATATATATATATATATATATAGATAGTAAAAATAGTAAATGCCCAAAACATATACCACTCACAACATATGGCTTAAATGGTATGCTTGGATTTCTATAATTTAGGTCAAGTACAAGTTTCCTTGCATACCAAAGCTGCATTTACTGGGCTTAGCAGTGCACAGCAGTTGGAACAACTTGGTCTGAAAAGGATTTATTTCTGGAGAATGTTCTGTAATTATAGGTTTTGCTATCAAAATATAAGGGCAGAGAACAAGCATGTACTGTAGATGGTAGGGGCCGACCAATACCCTCTTTTGTGAAATCCCATGAATGATTGAGCATGCTACCAAACATAGTTATGTTCCTATAATTTATACTGCTAACAATATATAGGAAAAGAGTGGATGGTTTGTAAAACCAAACTGAATAAATTAAACATTTTATGGCTCCCACAAAACTGAATTGACTTGGTCCTAAGAATGCTGGTAATGTTTAGTCATTTCATTATAATCCAACTAAAATGTTCTGTTCATTATAATAGTTGTTACGATTTAGTGGCCATTCAATCAAATCATGTTCTGTCCTGCACATTTTAGACACACACTCCCTTACTGTATTGTCTGTATAGTGTGTGCGCTTTATGTCTGCTGCAATGAATGGGTGTTAATTGACAGAAAAATGACAATAGATTATTACAGAGGTTATTACAAAATCCACAAAGGGATTTACAGCCTCTCCCCAGGAATTAGTTACTGACAGGGAAGATGCATTCAGAACTTTGTGTGTATAATGTTAAGGTCCTTTTACACAGCCTGATGCTTTTGGGAACGGCTCGTTCCCGTTCATCGGCCCATGTAAAAAGGCCCAGCGATCAGCCAACAAACGAACAAACGCTCATTTGACGGCTTATCAAATCTTTAATGTGGTCCTAAAAATCACGTCATCTCTGGAAATGTGCTGCCGACAATGATGCAAATTGTATGGGGATGAACAAACTCATTCGTCCCCATACATTTCAATGATTGCTCAATGTAAATGTAACTAAACAAGCGCTGATTGACGTGCTACTTTGTCGATTGGCTTTCATTTATTGGCATATATCTGCCAGTGTAGAAGGGTCTTTCCTATTTTGCCAAGTTTAGACCTTCAGCAGTATACAAGAGCTGTCATTAACTTGCCCACCATTCCACTGATAATGAAATAACCCGGCTCATCCTATCCCAGTGTATACAGCAAAGCTGACAAGTAAGCAGCAGATAGCAGGACATGTCAGTCTATCGTGTTTGCTCTAGTGCCCAATGTGAAAACTGGAATATTTCAAGGTTGTTTTTTTTTTATATATGGATAGTCACAGAAAATAAAAAAATACAAGAAAAAACTTATTTCAATATTATGTAATTTTCTGTTGATACATTCCCATTAATAATATCCATTGATGACTTATTCAGTAAAGCTTGTTATGTGATTTCGACACCACGAGTATGCCTAACAGCCTGCTTTTGGAGTGCTTGCGGAAACTTGAGTGTCTGGAGGATATCTACTTGAATACAGGGCAAATATACTGTACATACGACATGCATATGCCAATAGTCCCGCTGCAGAAAGATAGAAGTGCCATTCACAGTGCATAAGTTAAATAAGTTGTCAGAATATCAGTATAGACTTGCACATTTGTGATAATTTGCAACCAACAGGGTAACCATTTGTATTCTAAGCTCTGCTGAATGTTTCTTCCACCTTTTTTATTATCTTCCACAAAGGTTTTCCCTGATATATGTTTATGGAACATACATGCAAAATAATATGCAGAATAATTCATATCAGGACAAGTCACACATATTCCTCAGTAACCTTGCGCCCATAGTGTAAAACTCTTGTTAGGGATCTGCCAGGTACTACATCTAGGTATACTCCTGGGATTAATCAATCCACACCTGAGGCCAGACCTGTTCGACTGACACCATCTCCCACCAACCAGGGTGGCAGGCTCAGGAGTGGGAGAGCCTATCGCGGCCTGGTCAGTCGGAGTTAGCTCCGCCCCCTGTCCTTTATTACCTGCTGTGTTCTCCTCCTCAGTGCTTGTAATTCTTTTGGATTCCTGGCCCCACTGCTGCTTGCTCCAGCCTGCTTCTGCCGTGCTTCTGCCTTGCTGCTGTCCTGCTGAACCCGCTTTGCTTTGCCTCCGGCTTGCTTCCTCCTCCGTGCTCACTTGGGTATACTCCACTTCATCCTGGTCCTGACAACTCATTCACCGCTCCGTTTCCTCGTGGCGTTCCGTGGGCTACTGCCCCTTCCCTTGCGTGTTCCCTGTTTGTTCTCCCGTGCACTTAGACAGCGTAGGGACCGCCGCCCAGTTGTACCCCGTCGCCTAGGGCGGGTCGTTGCAAGTAGGCAGGGACAGGGCGGTGGGTAGATTAGGGCTCACTTTCCCTTCACCTCCTTCCTGCCATTACATAATTACAAGCCCCTTACCTAGTCTACCATTTCCCCTACGTTGACGCTATCATGGACCCCCTTGAGACCCTGACCCAGCAGATGCAGGGCCTCTCCCTACAGGTCCAGGCCCTGGCCCAGAGGGTCAACCAGGGTGACGCTGCCGTAGTAGTTCCCCTCACCTCACCTCTAGAACCCGACCTCAAGTTACCTGACCGGTTCTCAGGGGACCGTAAGACGTTTCTCTCCTTCCGGGAGAGTTGCAGACTGTATTTCCGCCTTAAACCCCACTCCTCAGGTTCCGAGAACCAGCGGGTGGGTATCATCATATCCCGACTCCAGGAAGGGCCCCAAGAGTGGGCCTTCTCCTTGGCTCCTGACGCCCCTGAACTTTCCTCTGTTGATCGCTTTTTCTCTGCCCTCGGACTCATTTACGACGAGCCTGACAGGACTGCTTTAGCCGAGAGTCAGCTGGTGACCTTACGTCAGGGTAGCAGACCGGTTGAGGAGTACTGTTCTGATTTTAGAAAGTGGTGCGTAGCTTCTCGGTGGAACGATCCGGCCCTAAGGTGCCAGTTTAGGTTAGGATTATCTGACGCCCTGAAGGATCTGCTGGTTAGTTACCCCTCTTCTGACTCCCTTGACCAGGTTATGGCCCTAGCAGTACGACTTGACCGACGTCTCAGGGAACGTCAGCTTGAACGCTTCAATGTGCTCCCCTCTGACCTTTCTGCGATTCCCCCCGAGGTCCCGTCTCCTCGCCCCTCCACGGAGGACTCGGAGGTACCTATGCAACTCGGGGCCTCCATGTCCCCTCGACAACGTAGGGAGTTTCGCAGAATGAATGGTCTCTGCTTCTACTGTGGGGACGACAAGCATCTTCTGAACACCTGTCCCAGGCGCAAGAATAAAAAGCCGGAAAACTTCCGCGCCTAAGTGATCATCGGGGAGGTCACTTGGGCGCACAGGTATTTCCCGTTAATGTGAAACGCAATAAAATTTTGCTTCCCTTTCAGGTCTCGTTTGCTGGCCGGTCTGCCACTGGCAGTGCTTTCGTGGATTCTGGCTCATCTGCTAATATCATGTCTGTGGAATTTGCTATGTCTCTAAAAATGCCTTTTATTGATTTACATTATCCTATCCCTGTAGTAGGTATCGACTCAACTCCCCTTGCTAATGGTTATTTTACTCAGCATACTCCTGTTTTTGAACTCCTGGTTGGCTCCATGCATTTGGAGCAGTGCTCTGTACTGGTGATGCAGGGATTATCGTCTGATCTGGTATTAGGTCTTCCCTGGTTGCAGTTGCATAATCCCACGTTTGATTGGAATACTGGGGATCTCACCAAATGGGGTAATGAATGTCTTATGTCATGTCTTTCTGTTAACTCTATTTCTCCCCGGGAGGAGGTAAACACGCTTCCTGAGTTTGTTCAGGACTTCGCCGATGTGTTTTCTAAGGAGGCCTCCGAGGTGTTGCCCCCCCATAGAGATTACGATTGCGCCATCGATTTGGTGCCTGGTGCCAAGCTTCCTAAGGGTAGGATATTTAATCTTTCATGTCCTGAACGTGAAGCTATGAGGGTGTATATCCAAGAATGCCTGGCCAAGGGTTTCATTCGCCCCTCGACTTCTCCTGTAGGTGCTGGCTTCTTCTTCGTGGGGAAGAAGGATGGTGGTCTTAGGCCGTGCATTGATTATCGTAACCTGAATAAGGTCACCGTAAGGAACCAGTACCCACTTCCTTTGATTCCGGATCTTTTTAATCAGGTTCAGGGAGCCCAATGGTTTTCTAAGTTCGATCTACGGGGGGCATATAACCTTATCCGCATCAAAGAGGGGGATGAGTGGAAAACTGCGTTCAACACACCCGAGGGTCATTTCGAATACCTGGTCATGCCCTTTGGGTTGTGTAATGCTCCTGCTGTCTTCCAGAATTTTATTAATGAAATCCTGAGAGATTACCTGGGTAATTTTCTTGTTGTGTACCTTGATGACATACTGGTGTTTTCCAAGGACTGGTCCTCCCACGTGGAGCATGTCAGGAAGGTGCTCCAGGTCCTTCGGGAGAATAATCTGTTTGCTAAGACTGAAAAATGTGTCTTTGGGGTACAGGAGATACCATTTTTAGGGCAAATCCTCACTCCTCATGAATTCCGCATGGACCCTGCCAAGGTTCAGGCGGTGGCGGAATGGGTCCAACCTGCCTCCCTTAAGGCGTTACAGTGTTTTTTAGGGTTCGCCAACTATTACAGGAGATTTATTGCCAACTTCTCGGTCGTCGCTAAGCCTCTTACGGACCTTACTCGCAAGGGTGCTGATGTCCTCCATTGGCCCCCTGAGGCCGTCCAGGCCTTTGAGACCCTCAAGAAGTGCTTTATCTCGGCCCCCGTGCTGATTCAGCCCAACCAAGAGGAGCCATTTATTGTGGAGGTTGACGCATCCGAGGTGGGAGTGGGGGCCGTCTTGTCCCAGGGTACCAGCTCCCTCACCCATCTCCGCCCCTGTGCTTACTTCTCTAGGAAGTTTTCGCCAACGGAGAGTAACTATGATATTGGCAACCGCGAACTTCTAGCCATTAAATGGGCTTTTGAAGAGTGGCGACACTTCCTGGAGGGGGCCAGACACCAGGTAACGGTCCTTACAGATCACAAGAATCTGGTTTTCCTAGAATCGGCCCGGAGGCTTAATCCTAGACAAGCTCGGTGGGCACTATTCTTTACCAGATTTAATTTCTTGGTTACCTATAGGGCTGGGTCCAAGAATATTAAGGCTGATGCACTGTCACGTAGTTTCATGGCCAATCCTCCTTCCGAGAAGGATCCTGCTTGTATTTTACCCCCTGGTATAATCGTTTCTGCCACGGATTCTGATTTAGCTTCTGATATCGCGGCTGATCAGGGTGCTGCTCCCGGGAACGTCCCTGGGGACAAACTGTTTGTTCCCCTGCAATACCGGCTAAGGGTACTCAGGGAAAACCATGACTCCGCTCTATCTGGTCATCCTGGCATCTTGGGCACCAAACACCTCATTACCAGAAACTATTGGTGGCCTGGGTTGCCTAAAGACGTTAGGGCTTACGTCGCCGCTTGTGAGGTTTGCGCTAGGTCCAAAACCCCTAGGTCCCGACCTGCGGGCCTACTACGTTCCTTGCCCATTCCCCAGAGACCTTGGACCCATATCTCCATGGATTTTATCACCGATTTGCCTCCATCTCAGGGCAAGTCGGTGGTGTGGGTGGTAGTAGACCGCTTCAGCAAGATGTGCCACTTTGTGCCCCTTAAGAAGCTACCTAACGCCAAGACGTTAGCTTCTTTGTTTGTGAAACACATCCTGCGTCTCCATGGGGCCCCAGTCAATATCGTTTCTGACAGAGGGGTACAATTTGTTTCCTTATTTTGGAGAGCCTTTTGTAAAAAGTTGGAGATTGATCTGTCCTTCTCCTCCGCCTTCCATCCCGAAACTAATGGCCAAACGGAGAGGACTAACCAGTCCCTGGAACAATATTTAAGGTGTTTCATCTCTGACTGTCAATTCGATTGGGTCTCATTCCTTCCCCTTGCTGAATTTTCCCTGAATAACCGGGTCAGTAACTCGTCAGGGGTCTCCCCGTTTTTCTGTAATTTCGGGTTTAACCCAAGGTTCTCCTCCGTTTCCCCTGGTTGTTCCAATAATCCTGAGGTAGAGGAGGTTCATCGGGAACTGTGAACTGTCTGGGCCCAGGTTCAGAAGAACCTAGAGGCGTCCCAAAGCGCACAAAAGATTCAGGCGGATAGTAGACGTTCTGCTAACCCCCGGTTTGTCGTCGGGGATTTGGTCTGGTTGTCGTCCAGGAACTTGCGCCTTAAGGTCCCGTCCAGGAAGTTTGCTCCCCGATTTATTGGGCCTTATAAGATCATTGAAGTCCTCAACCCTGTATCCTTCCGTCTGGAGCTGCCCCCATCCTTTCGCATACATGACGTCTTCCATGCCTCCCTCCTTAAACGCTGCTCCCCGTCCTGGTCCCCCTCGAGGAAACCTCCTGTTCCCGTTCTCACCCCTGAGGGGGTGGAATTCGAGGTGGCCAAGATTATTGACAGTAGGATGGTCCAGGGCTCCCTCCAGTACCTGGTCCATTGGAGAGGGTACGGGCCGGAGGAGAGGACTTGGGTACCTGCCCGTGATGTTCACGCTGGGGTATTGATCAGGAGGTTCCACCTTCTCTTCCCTACTAAACCGGGTCCTCTTAGTAAGGGTCCGGTGGCCCCTCATAAAAGGGGGAGTACTGTTAGGGATCTGCCAGGTACTACATCTAGGTATACTCCTGGGATTAATCAATCCACACCTGAGGCCAGACCTGTTCGACTGACACCATCTCCCACCAACCAGGGTGGCAGGCTCAGGAGTGGGAGAGCCTATCGCGGCCTGGTCAGTCGGAGTTAGCTCCGCCCCCTGTCCTTTATTACCTGCTGTGTTCTCCTCCTCAGTGCTTGTAATTCTTTTGGATTCCTGGCCCCACTGCTGCTTGCTCCAGCCTGCTTCTGCCGTGCTTCTGCCTTGCTGCTGTCCTGCTGAACCCGCTTTGCTTTGCCTCCGGCTTGCTTCCTCCTCCGTGCTCACTTGGGTATACTCCACTTCATCCTGGTCCTGACAACTCATTCACCGCTCCGTTTCCTCGTGGCGTTCCGTGGGCTACTGCCCCTTCCCTTGCGTGTTCCCTGTTTGTTCTCCCGTGCACTTAGACAGCGTAGGGACCGCCGCCCAGTTGTACCCCGTCGCCTAGGGCGGGTCGTTGCAAGTAGGCAGGGACAGGGCGGTGGGTAGATTAGGGCTCACTTTCCCTTCACCTCCTTCCTGCCATTACAACTCTAAACAAAGTTTACAGTCTATTTACTACAATCACATTGCTCCTCAACATAAATCATGTCTATCAACACAAGTTCCTCAGTGTTATCTTTTCAGTTTTTACAGTTCTTTTGGAAAGTACCAGGAAATATTTTTTTTCCCCCCAAGTATGTATTACAATGAACCAACAACACACAGGCATTATATTTCAGCAATGTACTCTATAAATATAGTATACATTCCCACCCTCGCACCGTCCAACCCACCCACATTGCGCAGGGAGGAAGGAAGAGGAAAAAAACAAAACACCTTTCTCGCACAATTGGCCACAGACTTAATATATATATTTCATACTATACCAATATGGAGAACGATCAAAATCCACTTCCACGTCATCAGAAAAGGTCTCATACATGACAAGTCCAGAGCGTCGACATCTGTGAGTCAGCGATGACGTGAGACGCGAAGGCGTCACGTGTCCGGCCCATCACATGACAGTGGAGGCCACACACCAACCAGCGTGCATGCGTCAGTGCCCCTCTTCCCTGAGAGACCAGCACAGAGAAATTGTGCAGGTCACTCCGGTGGGGGGAGTGAACACAAGCAGTCACATGGCCAGTTGTTAACCATGCATGCGCCAATTGAAGGTAGCATACCACATTTGGGAAATTGCAACTTTTAATTTTAACATCATCGAAGTACCGTATTCAAATTTCACAGTGTAACAACTAACATTTTAGTGCATAGTGTGACCGTATCTAGTGTCTTAATTACATCGATTGTATAAAAATCCACATAATATAATCTGTCCCTATCCTTTCCCTAAACCTTCATAGGTTGATATGACAATTATGATTCAATATGGCATGACAAATTGCTGCAGTCAAAGTGTGCAAACAAAAGAGAAAATGAAAAATAAACTAAAAAAAAATTATATATAAGAATATAAAAATAAAAACAATAAAAGGTTTAAGAATGAAGTGTTATGCAAAAAATTATGTGTATCATGTGCAATATATATATATATATATATATATATATATCCATGTGAAAAACTGATAAAAGATCTAAAGATAGAATTGTGTGTGTGTGTATACTGGACCTATTAAGTATGGGTATAGAGTGGAAAAATGTGGTCATATAACGGCAAACTAAACGATACTGAAATAATGTGCCAGTGGTAACCATGGTATGTACCCCCTATGGTGAGCATCTACCAATAAAAATAAACTGTTAGATGCTAGAAAACGTGATAACCCAAAAAGTGTTCAATGATTATGTGAACCAATAAGGCAAGAATGCCGAAGTCTATTTATGTGTGAATAGGTAGCAACGACATTAAAAGAATGGAATATCAATAAGAAACAAAAATAAATATCGTAATTATATCAAAATGAACACAAGAGATACACTTATGAGTGGGATGTGTGTGTATTATGCAGAGAGTAACAATGAAAAAAAATGCGAAATAAAGAGTTTGAAAGAAAAAAATACATACAAAATATATTATATATATAAAATAATGACGAAATTATTATGATAATTGAGGAATAAAAGGGCAAAAAAAAGAAAAAGAAAAAAAAAGGGATATATATTTCAAAAACTAGAGGCATAACTTCAATGTCTGATGCAAAATCTGTAATAAGGCACCAACCTGTCGTGACATTTATAATACTGGTGTCTTATGTGGCAGGTGGGCCCTTCAGCCAATTCAGGCAACAGGGTCCAGGTGCAACTGCTACTTCTGCACCCCTTAAAACCACACCACTGTCTGAAACCAACGTTTTCAACCGTTTCTCCTGACTATTAGCCATGAATTGGTCACAATTTTTCGTGCAAATGATCAATAATCTGTCAACATTCTTATCGGTTGTGTTAAGCTATCTGACATTTGCACTTAAAATAAGTTTGTCTGTTTTTCAAAATTTGTAATTTAGTTTGTTATAGCGTTATGTGATTTGCGGTGGACATACCAAACGTGCAACCTGTGCAGCTCCATAGGACTGATGTGTGCTCTGCCACCTTATCCTGTTAAGGACCACGTGCTTTCACGGTATGGCGCATTGTTCTGGTCATTAAACCCACACCATCACAGATGGATAACACAGATTTAGAGCCCCCGCTATTGCTATAGAGCAGTAGCAGGTAGGCTGCCCGACTATCATAGATAGCCAGGTACCCTGAAGAGGAGACAGAACAACCATCTTATTACTACTGTGATATCGTAAGGGTATTTCAGCCTGGTAGGCAGCTGTGACATTGCAAATTTCTTTCTGTCAAGTATGCTGCTGTGAAATCACAAGTGGGTTTCAGTCAAGTAAATGTCTTTCAGCTTCTGTGACTGTCACTAAAGTGTTAACGTGAGCTAAACTGCTGTGAAATCACAGTATCAGTCAGGTAAGCTGCTGTGACATCAGTTTTAGTCAGTTTAGTTACTGTGATATCATAAGAATGTTTCAGTCAGGTAAGCAGCTGTGACATCACAACTCTCTGTCAGGAAGGCTGCTGTGACATCACAAATGTTTTTCTGTCAGGTATGCTGCTTCACATCACAAATGTATATCAATTCGATATGCTGTTGTGTCATCACTATTTTTTTCTGTCATGTAAGATGCTGTGATGTCACAATTGGGTTTCAATTAGAAAAACTGCAGTGACATCACAACCGCGTTTCCCTTAGGTAATCTGATGTGATATCACAACTAGTTTCAGTCAGGTAAGCTCTAGGTTGGATTGACCATACGTACCTTCAAATGAGCAGTTGGAAATCAAGGAGTCAATATACTGTTCTTGGTGTCGCTAGGCTAATGTAATGACATATGTTGCAACACATTTGTGACTGCAGGTGCCTTCTTTGATAAATCTTTCACAACATACATCACTCCCATTAACTTTGACACTAAAATCGCAGCACTTTTTCTATGCCAGGGTGTGGGTGGAGTACAACTGCAGGTTCTCTACTTATTTACAACTTCTTTTGCGAATTTTTGGAAAAACTCACATTATATAAATGTGTCTAAATCTTGACCAAGTAGTAAGCCACAACCACTTTTCATTCCACTTTCCATGCATGGTACAAATAGTTCATAAATATATCACACAGCAGATGAGACACTATTTTAGGAATAAATGCAGCAAAAAAAGGTGCAAAAACATTGATAAATGTGGACTAACGCTGGTTATCCCTTGATTGTGGCAACCTATACACCCATATATCAGGTATATGTATCGCAGTTTCATGCGTCTATTATATAATCACCATTATTCTTAGGAAACGTATGGACTATAGTTTTATTAATAGAGAATATATACAGTCATTAAGAATTACATTACATTAAAGAGGTTCTCAAGAACATTAACATTGATGGCTTGTTCATACGAGTGTCTGTGCCTGGTACTGTTGCTTGTCCCATCCACTTGAATAGGATGAACTGCAGTACCAGGCAGAGCCGCTCGGACCGACAAGCCACTGTGTTGGTGTATAGAACAAGGGGATGCCGCATCCACTTCATTGTTCTGATTGGCTGGGGTCTTAGATGTCAGGCCCTCACTATTAAAACAACGAAACTGCCGAGCGGGCTTGTGGCTAGGGGGACACGGGACCCCCAGTTCTATTAAACGGTGGGGGTTCCAGTGGATAGGTGATAATTTGTTGTGACCAGAATACCCCATTATGTAAAAATGTGTAATGTAGTACATGTAGAAAGCAGGCAAAATTAATATAATTTGGTGTGGAGGGGAATTTTGCCATCACTTTTGTGGGAGCCAAGACAACTTGGAAGCTACGTTTCAATGTAATAAAGTTCCAATTGTTCATAATTATCAGAACTTTGCAGAGTAGGGATCGTTGCTGCTAACACCAAGCTAAGGAAGGGTGTGACTGACCTGGAATTTCCAAGACTAGGAATGATTCATGATAGTCATGTGCTAGATAATGTTGTACTAAGTCATGTAATGATTCTACGTGTAGTTCACAATTAATATGGGACAGGAAGATGAGTGCATTTTACCAGTTCAAAGTTCATTTTATTTACATAAGTTCATGTGTCTGACTTCTCCTTGTCTCTGACTACGATTGAACTATTTTGGTCTGGTCAAAAATGTCTGGCGTTGGCTCATTTTCCTTACATACCTATATATTACCTAATTCCGCCATTAACATAAACGTTCATCTTGGCCTAATGTATGTTCTGTTCCTATGTAAGGGTAAGCAGTTGCCGCTCAACCCTTGTAGTAAAAAAAAAAAAAGAATATTGGCCCAAAAAAATCGAACACATCTGATCATCTTATATCCCCTGGATGAGCGGACAATGAGATTTACTAGCACCCATACACATTGGATTAATTATAATGAAAAAATAATGTAATCTTTACACAATATATCTATGACCATGGTCAATCAGATGTCTATAGTTACTTGGCAGATAGTACCAAGCTAGAGGTGCACCATTCATGAGGCCCCACGTAGGTGCTGGTTTTTCTTGACTGCAAAGTGGCAGCATTTTGGTAAATATGCCATCCATTTCTGCACTAAACCCTGCACTATCCCAGCAAGAGTGATCAATAATATGTGACAAATACAGCAAATTAAGTGACATCCAACAACCACTGATTGGCATCTCACATGTACCCTGAAGCTGCTGAGAAAGAATTGTGGGAGCATGGCACTGGTGTATTTTGCTCTAATATAAGGCAGGCACTATGACTACTCCATTGAGTCTGGTACTGTGGGGGCTACTCTGAGGTTGGTATTATGGACATTACTGTGAGGTGGGCACTTCTATGAGTATTGGCCACCATTTCACTTTCTGCCTCCGGCAGCAGAAAGGCTAGAATTACCTGTGACTGTCCCGTCCTGTACTACTGACACAGCATGGAGCTCCTGCTATCACAATAAGTAATCCCATTGGAAAGTCAATATTGATAGCTGGAGTGACACTTAAATCAAGACAAACATTCTTGAACTGCATACTATTTTTTTCTCCTATACTACATATTTGTTGTGCCCGCAGTCACTGACCGTCGGCATGTCCTACTCACCGGCAGGTGCGAGCGCAGGACACTCTCATCTTGCAGGTGTCTCCCTCCCCGGAGACGCCAGCACACGCAGCTGCAGCTCCCCATTCCCCTGATTCCTTTAGGAAGTGCTCGCGTGCTCGTTCCCGGCCTTAATGGGCCAACGCCTGCACCATTGTAATTTTCCCTAACCAATTCCTATGCACCCTGGACTCTGCCCTCTTCCTCCTTGCCTGAGTATTGTTGTGTCTACCCATGTTTGTCTAGCAAATGGTTCCTTAGCTGTATCCTGTCTTCCCGTATCCTGTATCCCGTATCCAGTATCTGTGTCCGAGTCATGTCAAGCGTCCGAGACGACTGAATTATTCATGATCCGTGTCCGTGCCAAGTAAAGTGTCCGTGCCAAGTAAAGTGTCTGTGTCAAGCCAAGTGTCATCTGTAATAGTAAAAAGTAGAAAAAAACACGGCACTCGCCATTCAGTAGAATTTTCATTTAATGTTGCGGCAGGCAAACAAAGGCAGTATGGATGTGGAGCACAAGCCTACGGCCGTTTCACGTATGCCCACTCTTTGTCAAAGCATGGGTATACACGAAATGGCCGAAGGCTTGTTCTCCACATCCATACTGCCTTTGTTTGCCTGCCGCAATATGAAATGAAAATTCTACTGAATGGTAAGTGGCGTGGATTTTTTCTACTTTTTACTATTATGCCTGTGCTTGTCTAATCACACCACTGAGCACCATTGTTGTGGATTAAATTGGACCTGTTTAGATCTATGTGGTCGTCTGATTATTGAGACTTGTGGTGCTCCAAAAGCCAAAGCAGTGCCGCTCTTTTTCTCACTTTCAACATTTGCCCAAGTGTCATCTGTGCCAAGTGTCATCTGTGCAAAGTGTCATCTGTGCCAATTGTCAACTGTGCCAAGTGTCATCTGTGCCAAGAGTCTGTCAAGTCAAGTGTCAGCCAAGTCCTAAAGACTATTGACTCTTGTTTGGTCGGCTGCTGCTCCGCTACAGCGGAGCGGCCTGAGCGGCCTAGTGGGGCAATATTCCTGTAACAATAATAACTATCAACAGTTATCTGGAACACTTACTGCTGGATATAATTGATATATACCAAATGACAAAGCTGTATACATTTACGTAGCTACTTTGTAGCAAAGCTCTTTACATTTACTAATGAGATTACTGTTTGGTATTAGTTCCATGGTTACACATTTGACATAGGCGCTCAAAATGTTCTCTGGTAAGATTTTGATAAACCATTGCTTATGTAATACAGATAGGGCCAATAGTCCAAATACCCAAAGTTTCACTAGTGATGTCCGAGTGCAGTACAACTAAATATTCTACTATTATTTAGACTCCTTAAATCATTGATTTACATTGCATATATATAGGCATTAAAATGAGACATGGTGCTCCCCGGTAGCAAGGGTGGCCCCCGTGCCACCCCAAAACAGGAGACAATGAATCTGGCTTGATATCAGAGAGGCCAACATCACTGTCTTGATGTCAACGTTGATGACATATTGGAGTTTGTCAGAGACATTGTCTGGTGGTTCATTTGTAGGTCACCAGTGCATTTGATGATGTCATAGGAGTGTTGATATCATAGGGGTGATGACGTTTCAGGTTCACGACATTATAATAGGCAATGTCAATGAAATTAACTGACATGTCCTATTTGAGGCCCCATAATGGGTGCTGGTGGGGTAACGATATTGTAAAGCGGTGCTGAACCTATAAGTTGAGCATAGGACACACAGCTGCCAGAGAGCTATGGAGGGGGCACCCACAGCTGCCAGAAAGCCACGGGGGCTGACTTTGGGAGCAGGGTGGCCCATGCCAGACGCTCCCTGCAAAGCCCCATATCAGGTGATGACGATGCAGGCTTGACTTCAGGGAGCAGCCAATGTCACTGCCTTGTTGATATCACCTCTGATTACCTTATTTAGGGGTTGCCAGAGCCATGTACTAGTGGGTCCACCTAGGGCACAACTTCAAGTGATAATAATATAGGGGTGGTGTCATCATAGGGGTGATGATCTTACAGGGTTCATGATGTCATTTTGGGCAATGTCAGTGACATTGCCTGAGGTGGTCCATTCAAGGCCCCAGAATGGATGGTGACATGACAGGTGTTGATGTCAACGGTGAAGTCGTGGCAGGCGGTGACATCACAAGGGGTGCACATCAGAATTGAGCGTCAAGAACCTGGCTAATTGATTCGGAAGTATGTGAAAAATTTGGCACTTTTGAGGGATAAATAAAAAAACTGTTCTGTACCATGGACAAGCCATGTATGCAGGAAGTGGCAACGACACAAATGACAGACATTAATATTTTATCATTTACACTTGCTGTTCTTACATCCGTCACTGATTACCAAATATTACTGTGTGAGCAGGCCAAGCAGGTGATGTAACAAGTGTACAAACATAGTCAGCCTTATTGTCTTGTCATGGGAAAGGTTATGTAATTGATGCAGATAATAAGAGATCTATACAATGCATTCTGTTTTCTTGGCATTTAAACCTTAAAATATTGTTGTTGTGTGTCGTGCATGTTCCTCACAGGCTTTGGTGGGATTATTATTGGTTACTATGGCAAACAACTTATTTTCATTTCTTGAAAATAGACAGATGCTAGGAATATGGAATGCATTGTATAGGGGAGAACTAGATATTCTGCATTCTACAGAGAATTGAAAACAGATGTGATTGTTGGACAGCGCAGGTTTTAAGGTTCCATAGGTTGCATGCCTATAGGTGCAAGTAGCGTAAACCATGGTGACTACTTTAAAAGGTAATCCAATCCGGAAAAGCGTGACATTTGTCACTGGACTTCATTACATGAATAATCTAATGTTTCCACTGGGGATATAGCAGTGTTTCAGAATTCATCCATCCAGCTCCCTCATTTCTTCACTGTCCCCAGCAACGTGGGCCTACTTCACCTGAAATGTAGAGAGAGAGCAGCGGCCATGGATCTTTTGCTATACTATTGAACACACACTTGTATGACTCGCCGCCAGTGAAGGTTAGGGCTATGTGGTGATATTTGGTTGCCGAGCAGTCATGGTAAAATATCGGCACTAGTTCATCACAACCTCAATGTTTTCCTACGGGAAACAAGGTCACAGGCAAACCTGTGACCATTGCAAAAGTCCTACTTGTTGTTGTTGTTTTTTGCATTGATCAGGGGTTGCCTACACCCTTGCTTACCATATGGAAATATTGAAGTTACAATCATTCCATGATTTTGCCATACCTCGCAGACAACCAAATGTCGCCGTGTAGCCCTAACCTAATTTTTTAGCAACCCAATAACGATAACACAAGTCTTATCTTCGCATCTCTCCTATTGTATTATGTAACCTCCTCTTTGTTTCTGCACTAGCCACTTTAATCTTGGTAGTGACTATAATTGGACTTATGGTTTTTGCCTATATTGTATCTCATTGTACAGAGCAGCAAAATATGATGGTACTATATAGACAATAATAGTAAAATATTAATAATATGGGCATAATAACAAATACACGCACCAGCAACCTTTTAACATTATTGTATTGTAGTACCATTTGCAACTCTGAGTTAAAAACCAGGACTAAATAAACAAGGCGATAACATGAACACTAAGACGTTAACAGGAAAATACTGAAATATCTCCAACTTTATTCATACTCCTATATAAATATATTTAGTGACATTTGCCAGGATGAGATGTGAATATATTCACAGATCCACAACAATTCACAAGTATTGGTGAATCCGCAAATCCAGACCATGTCAACGTTTTTATTTTTGCGACCCCCGCACCGATCCGTGTAAATCACCGTTGTGTGCATGGGGTCATAGAAAAGAATGCGGATAAATTGCGGCTGCAAAAGCATGGTCATGTGCATGAGGCCTTAGAATTAAAATTTCTTAAATGGACGTGAGATGTTCTTCTACAATATCATAAGTCCTGCCTCTCAGAAATTTCTAGCCCTACTGCTATGTTTAAACACAAAGGTATGAGCCCAACAATGCACGACTTAAATAGTGACATTTTGCTCTCATGTGTAATGGAAAATGAGATTAGAAGACAAAGAAACTTGTTTGTATTGGCCAAACCTGTTTTGTTACTTGGAGCATTGGAGGCATCATTGTCTTCAGTGCAGCCTTTCACTGCGGACGTGTCGCATATCTTATTGTATGAAGTCAATCAGTGATTTCATTCATCTCTTTGTACTGGCAAAGAAGTTTTTCTAGTATACAGAACATGAGAGAAGAGGTGTGGTGCATATCATTCACTATCGTAGGGTATTTTATAGCCAATGTAAAAAGTCAATGTTAGTCATCGTCTTAAAATGGCCTACATTATTGGCCTCTCTTTCCAGATGTAACTATTCAAAAATGTAAAGTCTTCTGTAATTGGTTCTTCTTGCAAAGTATAGCCTAAAATTTGACACAACCATTAAGACCTCGAGGCCTATGTAGTATCACCTGGTTAAAGGTACCTTAATTATAGGTTAGCTTTCTATTATTTAGGCTTCATTTGTATCTGTAAATTACAGGTTACTTACTTGTATTGTTACTTTAAACTGCCACTCACCCTTCTCTGTCTCCATATCAATAAGCATGTGCAGCCAAGCCAAAAGGCGCATGCATTTAAAATTGAGACCCCAGCCCTGACATTATATGTAATGTGACACTGCACTAGTGGCTGATCATAGTGGTAGTCGAGGCAATGGGTGTTGCCATTATTTCATCCCCAGTGGCCTTTTGGGGGAAACTAAAGTCTGAGCCCCTACCCTTGATGTCATCAAAAGCTGGTGATGTCACTCATTAGCATCTGCCTGCCCTCTCTAGTCTGTAGCCCCGAGCATTGGTGGTGAGGTAGAGGAGTCAAGGGCCTGTCTAGTTGCTTTAACAGCGATTTTTAGTTCTAACCTTTGCCACCCTAGACTGAGAACATGATGTGTTAAAGGTTTCTGATAGTAAAACGTACTAATTCAGTCCCTCAGAGCAGGTCTTAGCTACGGTAGCCGAGGAGGAGGCAGTGTTTGCTTAAACTGCCACGTCCATACAGGAAGCTGCTCCAACTTTTGCAAAGTTTACTGTATGTATTAAACATGGAGAGCTGTGGTAAGAAGTTATTTGTAATAGACATATGAAAATGTTATATGTATGTGGCATCCTGCTATAGGCTGCTTAAAAGTATGCTATTTGCTTTGTAAAAAAACATTTGATTGAAGCTACATTCAGACGAACGGAGTCAAACTCGCACGACAAAAACAGCGATCGTATGAATGGCCCCATTGAAGTATATGAGTCTGTGTGAAAATAACGGCCGTCACACGGACTACATATATGCTCGTTTGAATGAGCCCTTATTCGATTTATATTTATGTTACATGAAAAACAATTACTGGATTTTGACAAAAACTGTGTTGTTCAGCAAATACTACACAGGAAATCAATATTGACAAAGTTAATCAGTTTCCTTAGGAAAACAGCACTAGTCAATCCCTGTTCTGGTAATTAGGAGCCAGTTGAGATTAGACTTTGACATGATGTGTTCAATTCTTAGCTGGAACTTGTCAACTATAGTTCCTTTAGGCTACATTCACAAACAGCATTTATTTTACGTTTTTGGTGATGTTTTCTAATTGCTTTTTTTGCAAGTTCTTTCCCCAAAAAAACTCAACGGCCAGACGTTAGTTTAAAGAGGCTCTGTCACTAGTTTATAACTTCCCTATCTCCTGCCTAATCTAATAAACGCTTTGTTGTAGGTAACTACTATTTTGTTTTGTTTTTTAAAATGTTTATTAGTGACAAAGTTCTGATCATTTTTACATCTATGCTAATTTTTTGTAACTTTTTTTTAGTTTCACCAAGTGGGCGTTGTAAAGAAAAGTGTATGACGCTGACTAATCTGCATCATACACTTTTCTTCATTCATACCCAGCTTTATTCACAGCACAGCGTGATCTCGAGAATTCAAGCTGTGACGTCACTTACTCCCGCAGTTCCTTCACCGGAGTGACGGGAGAATGACTGGACATTGGCTCCTGCCGTGCCAGGACGATTATCCTCCTCAGCAGCAGTCCTGGCACGGCTGAAGGTGATGTCTGGTCATTCTCCCGTCACTCCGGTGAAGGAACTCCACCAAAATTGCATATAAAAACAAGTGACACTTGCAATGACTGGGTGTACAATTAGGCAAGCGTAATTTATGAATGTCCGAAATACGGATCCATAATACGGACGTATTACTGATAATTTTGCATCAGTATGTCATCAGTATTTCATCAGTATTGCATCAGCATTACAGATCTGTATTACTGATGGTCTTTGTTCTAGGGAGATAATTGAATGACATAAGACAGCCCCTTTGAAAAACGGATGCAATACGGATGACATATGGATTACTTATGAACAAAATATAGATGCATTCATATTTTCATTACTCTCCATAGATTTCAACAGGCGTCTTCCATCCGCAACAAGGAAGAAACTAGTGCATGCTACATTTTTAAAATACGTGCATATTTCATGCGCCCATGTAAATAGCCTCATTGACTACACATTAGTTCTGTACTATGGTCCACAAAATACGGATGTAATACGCTCTTATATATAGGTGTTCGCTTGTTTTGGAAACCCATTTTTAAAGACCCTACTAAGGAATTCTAAGTTAATACATGGGGGTTCTCTGTTCAGAACTATCATCTGTTAATGGAGAACTGCTAGAAAGAGTATCTCATGCTCCGAAGGATCTGGCATATCCGTGCATTACATGGACAGCCCATACTTTTCAATGGAAACGGTGTAATTCTAGATTTGCCCTGTGGTGGTGCTGCAGGGGATTAAGTACTTGTCAAGTTCCTTCTCATATTACAGCTGATTGCTGGGGGTTACTGTAGCAGGAAGCCTTGTGATCAGGTTATTGTTGAGTGACCCTAAACGGTGCAGTCTCGTGTGGCTGATTTTGTTGCAGAATTTTCTGCAACTGAAAACCAGTTCACTTCATGAATGGTCCTTGCAGAAATCCATGCACCTGCTGTAGAAACAACCTTATTCAGATGAATGGAACTGATTTGCGGTCGCAGAAAATGTCTGCAACAAAATCTGCCTCTTGTGACTGCACCCTAAAGAGGACCTGTCACATCCTGTAGCATATAACACCAGCTGGATAGTTTACCAGCTGCTGCAGCGCTGATTTTCTTTTCCCTGTTAGCTGCCCGCTAGCAATCGCCCGGTTTCCCTGCAATCGGTCCTGAGCGCTCTGTGTCTATGACTGGGATTGCCACTGAGCTCTGGGGACAGTCTACTCTTTGAGGGCACTGAAACTAACAGGATTGATAGCAGGGGAACACAGGCGGCTAGCAGGCGAAGAAAATTAGCGCTTCACTCAGCACTGCAGTGGCTGGTAAGTTATCCATCTAGTTTTATATTTCAGAGGACATGACATGTCCTCTTTAAACGAAAATAGATTGGCCAAAGTGGACAACCCCTTTCAGCAACTGCTTAATTTAACATTAGATATGAATATAGAAGAATCTTCATCTTTTATTAGTACAAGACAAGAAAACAAGACACAATTGTTCAAATTTGTATATAGTTTTAATGTTGTTAAATGTCATTGCAAAGTTGATTTACTTTATGCAATTTGTTAGTATAATTCATAAAAAGCTTAAAATTGGAGCTACACTCGAAACCCTTGCCGCCGCCGCCGCAGCCATTTTTATTTTTTCATTTTCGTTTCTTTCTCTCTGCCTTCCAAGAGCTATAATTTTTTTATTTTTCTGTCGACAGCCATTTAAGGACTTGTTTTTTTGTGGGACGAGTTGTAGTTTTTAATGGCAACATTTAATATACCCTATAATATACTGCAAAACGAAAAAAATAAAATAAATGGTGGGGTAGGATAGAAAAAAAATCAGCAATTCCTTCATTGTTTTTTGGCTTCTGCTTTTATGACGTTCACCATACATTAAAAATTAACTTTATTCTGCAGGGCAATACCATTTACTGCAATACAAAATTTATAAAATTTTTATGTCTTACCACTTTTACAAAATAAAAAGTTCCCAAAAAAACAACCTTTTTTGTGTGTTGCCATATTCTGAGACCCATAACTTCTTTAATTTTTCATCCATGGAACAGTGTAAGGGCTTATTTTTTGCGGGGTGAGCTGTTTTTGTTAGGGTATGTTCACACGAGGGCGTCCGTTACGGCTGAAATTACGGGGATGTTTCAGCCTGAAAACATCCCCGTAATTTCAGCCGTACCGGCATGTGCTGGCGCTTGAACGCCGCGTCCATTACGGCCGTAATTAGCGCTGCTATTCATTGGAGTCAATGAATAACGGCTCCAATTACGGCCAAAGAAGTGACAGGTCACTTCTTTGACGCGGGCGTCTAGTTACGCGCCGTCATTTGACAGCGGCGCGTAAATATACGCCTCGTGTGAACAGACAAACGTCTGCCCATTGCTTTCAATGGGCAGATGTTTGTCAGCGCTATTGAGGCGCTATTTTCGGGCGTAATTCGGGGCAAAAACGCCCGATTTACGTCCGTAAATAGGCCGTGTGAACATACCCTTATTGGTACCATTATGGGGTGCATACAACTTTTTGATCACTTTCTATTAAATAGTTCTCTGAGTAAACATACCCTTAGAGAAAAGCACATAGCAAAGATTATTTATAGTATATTTCTTGTGTTTGCTTATACATTTGTATAATGATGACATTGTAGCAGAGAAATGTCCAACTGCATTCCAAAGGAGCGGAGATAGTTTTGTTGCAGCTGTCACAATCATTGACTGTATTTTTTTTATTATTATTGGTTTTGGCACCTTTTTTTGCTCTACAAATGATCTAAATGCGGAGACATAGCTAGGCTTCCGTCACCTGGGGCAAAGATTCAGTCTGGTGCCCCCCTCCAACCTAAAATTTCATTTTAAGAGCTTGCGGCGAGGAGAGGTACAATTTTTTTTTCGATGTAAGCCTGCCAAGCCCTCTGTCTAAATATCCTGATCAAGTCAGTGTTTAGAAAGCCATCATTACATCATGGACATGTGGAGGAAAGGCATTCTGCTGACTGTTGTGACACTTGAGCCGTGAGGAAGCATATGAGTCATGGGAAATGAAAAAAAAAAAATAGGATCCATCAACAGATTAATCAAGATTAATTATAGAAAATTCAGGTCTTTGAGCTTCTGCACACAGCTGTATTAAGGATCCGTGATGTATGGATACGCAATACGGCACCAATAGAGATCTATAGGTCCATACTATACCTCTGTGTGCTTCCGATACCATGTGAATGAAGCGTAACAGGGAATACTTTGATTTCTCAGACTTTTCAGTCTGCATTATGAAACGGTGTTTTCAGTGCTTCAGAATTAGTTGGTCATACAGAATACTTTTGTGCTGTGCCTTTTGAATAAATATCTCTGTAGATTCTCTTTTTTATAATTTTTTTAGGTAGTCCTTCTGACTTGGCGGTGGCATTGGTTGGAGACAGACATTGGGAGGTCAGTCATTCTTATGCTGACAGATTTCTGTCTACATGCTGTGATCACCACAATGAAGCCTGTCTGATGACGCAAATTTTATCATGTCAGATTAATTTAATTTACGATGTTCTGCTATTGTCGTCAATTAAAAGCAATGGCTTCAGGACACAGTGCACTCAGTGATTATCTCTAGATACATTCAGTATTGATCATATCACAGACAAAATCATAGCCAACCTAAAGAAGCAGTTATGTTATCGCTATTTCTATTTGTTGCTTGACATTTCTAGAAACATGCAGCACATTGTAATCATCATATCTAGCTCTGGTTTAGTCAGCTCTCCAAGAATACAAGAATGGAACTGTGGTTATATAGGATTTTAAAACAATCATTACCATTAATACAAGGATTAGAGAGGGAGACTCCTTGATAAAACTGTGATAGGCAAAGATGCATCAGTGCACAGTAAAGGCCAGTTCACACAGAGTTTTTTGACAAGGTATTTGACGCAGAAATCGCATCGGAAAACGTGCCAATAAACGGCTGAAAATGCCTCCCATTGATTTCCGGAAAAACCGGCTTACGGGAAAAAGAAGGGGCATGCCCTATATTCTGGCGTTTACGCTTCTGACATCCCATTGACATCAATGGGAGGCAGTAGAAGAATATTTTGCGGTGTTTTTTGCCCAAAATCTGCCTCAAAATTCCAAACGGGATTTTGAGCCAGATTTTCGGCCTGCAAAATACTCTGTGTGAACCCAGCCTAAGGGTCCTCTTACTCAGCCTGAGATGGGCTGTTTAAACGAGCGCCAATCAACGATACAGCTAGTTGATCGGCGCTTGTTTGCTCCTTTTACAAGGAGCTATGTTTGGGGACGAACAATTGTTACTACGATCGCTCGTCCTCATACATTTCTATCATGTCGGTAGCACATCTTCCTGTTTACACAGAAGATCTGCTGCCGACAACGATAATATTTCCTGCAGCATAAACGATACAATCAGCCAATAAATGAGCAAACGCTCGTTCATCGGGTGATCGTTGCCCTGTTTACACAGGGCAATGATCAGGAACGAGCGCTCATATAAACGCTCGTTTGCCTGATAGTTGGCCTGTGTAAAAAGGCCTTAAAGAGGATCTGTCACCAGTTTATTACTTCCTTATCTCATAACTAATCTAATAGGCGCTATGATGCTGATGACTACAGTGTGTTTTTTTAAAAACCATTTATTATTTGCAGAGTTATGAGCATTTTTCTAAATGTGCTAATTTGACTCTAATAGCCAAATAGGAGGTGACTCTTTCTTTTCACTCTGGGCGGTGTAATGTTTTCTGTATGAGGCTGTCCAATCATCATACAGCTTCTCCCCCTTCCCTGCCCAGCAGCATAGTGTGATCATATAGTATACAGCTTCCATTCCCGACTGTGTATTCAACTGGCGATATCTTCGGTTGTTTCACAGCTAGAACTACGATCCTTCCCTCCAGCCTCAGTCTCTCACACTGTGTGAAGCAGCTTCATGCTGATAGGACGGCGTCAGAGGCTGTGAGGAGGCTCCACCTCAGGAGAATCGCTGGTGTTGACGCCCATTTGTCAAGTAGAGGCTCATTTACATATTTAGAAAAAAGCTCATAACTTTTAAAATAATAAACGTTTTGAGACACCATTTTCTCTAGCATTATCAGTGTGACAGCAACTACTAGATTAGCTAGGAGATAGGGCATTACTAAACTATTGACAGATACTCTTTAAGACAATATCAGCTACAATTATGGTCAGGGTAACTAGCCTACCAGAGAATCCTCCGATGAACCCAGGCTCTGACACTATAATACCCCGGATGAGGATGAGCATGATACTTTCATTACTTTTTTTCATGCTATGCACTAGCAAAGTTATCTTTTTTATATTGGCTTATCTCCATGGGGAACAAAAGATTTTGCATGTTAATACAACATGCCCAATATTTTGTTTCCCCCAAACCTTGGGTAAATCCTGTTGAATTTGGCATATTCTGCCAACTTTAATCTAATGTGTATAGTCATTTTAATGGAACATGTTTCTATTGGCCTGAAATAGATTACTTATACAATCCTTCATTATTAGTCATATCAGCCCATGTATGCATGTATAGACTTATGATAGCCATTCTATTGGCCGACAGTTTTTAACCCCTTTTCACTATGAACATGCTCATCTGAATACATGTGATGTCGATGACGGGGGAATAGACACCTGCAGGACACCTCTAACACTGCTTCAGGGGCGGGCGAACACCAAGAACAGAGGGCCAATATGCCAGAACAGTATGTATGTTGGCTTCTTGATTTCGAACTGCTAATTTGGGTGCAAGCCAGAGACCAGCTCATGCATGGCTGTCTAGAAAATCCCTCACCGGTTTACCAATCCACCAGTTATTGTCAGATATGGATAGAAATTAATGTAGCCTCTTACTAGTTGTGATTTCAGAACACCTTAACTGACTGAAACCCACCGGTAAAGTCAACAGTTTGTCAGACAAAAACATGGTTGTGATGTCACTGCAGCCTACCTCATTGACACCCACTGGTGATCTCACAGCAGTTTTACTGACTGTAACACCCTTGTGATGTCACAGCAAGCTACCTGAGTGAAACCCACTTGTGATGTCAAAACAGTTATCTAATGGACACACAGTTGTTATATCACAGTAGCTTACCAGACTGAAACCCATGTGTGATGTCACAGTAACTTTCCTGACTGAAAACCACTTGTGATGTCACAGTAGCTTACCTGAGTGGTACGAAATTGTGATGACACAACAGCTGACAGCTGTTTACCTGCCGGATTCCACTGGCAATGTCACAGTGGCTTACCTGATTGAAACACACTTCTGATGTGTCACAACAATTTACCTGATTGATAAAAAACTGTGATGTCACAATAGCTGAATTCTGCTTGTGATGTCACAGTGGCTTACCTGACTGAAACCTCTTTGTGATGACACAGAAGTTTGCCTGACAGAAAGACCGTTGGTGGTGTCACAGATACCTGACTGAAACACTCTTTTTGTATAACTCAGTAGTTTATTAAGGGGGGAAACAGAGGATCCCTGTCACTGTCAAATGCTAATTTGATGAACGCGAGGTACTAGCTTTAGAGAACCTTATTTATATTTCTCCAGAAAATCCCTCACATTTGTATGAATCAAGTAATTGTGCAACATAAATGGGAATGAGCATAGCCCCTTATATAATCAATCAATATAGTAATGTAAATGCTTCATTCATCCATATGTTTTCCTTTTCTCTGTTATTATTACCCTTTTATTTATTACTATGCTATTATTATCAGTATTATTTCTTTCGAAGAAACTTTCTTTAATAAAATCATTACAGTTTGCTTGGTACTTTTCCTTACATTTAAGGGGAAGTCACTTGTTACTAACTACATAGTGTTAAGTGTTTAAGGCTTAGATAAAACAACAATCTATTTCCCCAGGCCAAACATTAAGAGCAACATATGCGCAGTAATGAAAGCAATTACATATAATTTAAAGATGTCTCATGTAAATCACGAGTCCGTAGCGGAAAAGTACTGTGTTCCACACAAGGTCAGTAACACAGTTATCAACATATTGTAGATTTCATAGCTTAATTGTTAACTGGTTGTGTAAGGGGAGCACTATATACAATGAAGGCCCCACATTGTGATGGAGGACTCCGGAGAAAAGGGGTTGTCAGGAAATTAAAAAAAGGGGTCATCTTTTTCTTCCAGAAAAAGTGCCACCCTTGTCCATGAGCTGTGTCTGGTATTGTGGCTCAGCTCCATTAAAATGAGCTACAAGCCCTTTGAATATATTGGGCCTCATGTATTAAAACTGTCTTTGCTAAAAAGTCTTTATGTCGCCCATAGCAAATTTCAGGGGATTGAGCAGATACGACCATCGGCTAGGGGGGGGGGGGGGGACCTGAATAAACGGATTTTACAAAAAGAGACCCAATGGAGTTTCCGCATGCATACCATGAAACCTGCGGGCCTCAATGAACAAATATCATATACTTGTTTCCTCTAATCTGTTTCAACAGTTGTTACCTTACGGGGTACCCTTCACTCATGTACACAGGTTAACTCTCCGTACATGTAGGGTCTTTCTATGTCGCGTATGCCCTCCCTATGGTCCCCTACTTTTCTGGCCTCATATTGTCCTATGCCCTTTTGTGTCAACCAATACCAATGGGCTTATTGGGGGTTCTCTTCCTTTAGTCTCCCCCCTTTGCCCATTCTTGAGTGGCACGTCTCTTGATCCACAACCTTTTGTATTCCATACGAGATCCCCTATTGCGGGATCACGGTCAGCCTATACCACTGTACCTTACTAATGTTTTTGTATCCTGCCCGTTCTTGGGTGTTTATACATTTACATTTTCTACATTCTTGAGCATCGCAACAGTGGCAATGATTTGCCACCTAGCTTTTATACTCACCTTGTTGCTACTGTGAATGACGCAGCGGACTTATATGTGGCCGCCTTTGGATCCCTGGTTACTAAGGATGCTTGTCATCGCCTACCCACGACAGTGTTGACGTTTGCATGCGGGGATTGGCCGACCGGGCGCCGCGTCACCGCTGGGTGGGAGGGACATCTTCTATTTATGTCCGGCATTCGTCCGGCTCGTGTGCGACCAGCTGACTAGTGTCGTGCATGAGCCAGGTGAATGTCAGAGCACGCAATAGGTGCTCGCCGGCCATTAGGTGCTTTAATACAATATTAAGTGTGACCCCTGATGATGCACCCTGTAAACTGGGGGTGCGGAAACGCGTAGGGACACAATTCTATTGCCATGTATGACCAGGTGTTTATATCATAATCAAGAAAAATAAAAAGGGGGAGAAACACGTTGGGATTTGAGGTGCACATAGCTGTGTGTTAGCTTTTCTGCACCCCCCTTTCTGGTCGTTGTGCTAACGCCTGAATAGTTGTTTGGCTACCTAGCCTCTTTTTAGTGTTTGATTACCATAATAAAACTGAATTTTTAATCGTTCATACAGGCAGTGATAGCCCATAGCAACTAGAGTCCATTCTTTTATAGTCCATTGCAGTTTAGAACATGAACATAGATTCTGATAGGTTGCTATAATACTGGGACACTTTTCTGATTATTTGGTTTGGCCAATGGTTACATGAATTGTCAGAAAAGGTCTGACATGTATGGGCCCATTGTCTTACTTTGTGGGTAAAACCATCTGGCATGGTTTGAGGGCAATTGTTTGCCCTGTGCAGTCTGCTTTCTCAATGGCCCTTTTAGACAGTTTTGACCGATAAGTTCAGATTTTGCGGCCCTAAATATGACTGACTAGAGGCATAGCTTTAGAGAGTGCAGAGATAGCAGTCACAACCGTGCCCCCGGTGCCTGAGGGGACCCAAAGACCCCTCTACTAAATAAGAGGACACCAGTATTACTGACACATGGTAGGTGAAGGCCCTGTTACAGATTTTGCACTAGAGGCCAGGAGCTTCAAGTTACGTTAATATGGAGTTATATTGTGGCTGAAAGAGCCTCCACTCTTCTAGGATTGCTTTTTTACAAACTTTTACAGTGTGTTTGTGGTCATTTGTGCTCATTCAGCCAAAAGACAAGAATGTCTGGCTTGCAATTCATCCCAAAGGTGAGTAAAGTTGAGGTCAGAACTCTTTGGAGGAAATTCAAGTTCTTCCACACCAGACTTGCCAAACCATGTCTTTTTGGACCTCGTTTGTGTACAGGGGCACATTCATGCTGGAACAGGAAAGGGCCTTCCCCAAACTGTTGCCACAAAGTTGAAAGCTACAATTGTCTAAGATGTCTTTGTATTCTGTAGCATTAACATTACCCTTCACTGGGAATAAGGGGTAAAATGCTGAAAAACAGCCCAGTCCATTATCCATCCGCCACCAAATTTAACAGAAGATTTATTAAGGCTGGCGTTCCACACACTAGTCTTAATCTGAAGTTTATTGGAGCAAAATGTGCCAAATTTAATAAGAAGCTCACGCTTTGACTGTTGTTGTACATGCCCTCCCTTGCAAAACCTCACCCACTTTTCTTACCACTTTTCAAAAGAAGCAAAGGAGAGAAAAGCAGCAAATTTCAGCGCAAATATGGCATGTGCCATATTTTGCAAATTTTCTACACCAAATTAATTGATAAATTCCCCCTGATGCATTCCAGTAGGTAGCATTTTCCTGGCATCTGCAAAATGCAGATTTGTCTTTACTCCACTCCAGGTGATACGTGCCATTACACATGGTGATCTTAGGCTTGTGTGTAATTGATCGACCATGGAAACCCATTTTGTGAAGCTACTCTCACACAGTTCTCGTGCCAATGTCACTTTCAGAGGCAATTTGGAAATCTGTATTGAGTGATGCAACAGAAGATGGGCGATATTTTTGTGCCACACGCCTTAGCACTCCGTTGCCCTGCTTTGTGAATTTGCGTGGTCTAGCGCTTAGTGGCTCAGAGATGGCATCCTATGACAGTATCATGTTTGAAGTCACTGAGCTCTTCAATATAACTCATACTACTAGCAATATTTGTCTATGGAGGTTGCATAACTGTGTGCAGGGCCGCCATCAGGGGGGGACTGGGGGTACTGCAGTGAGGGGCCCGGGCATAAATTAAAAAAAAAGGGGCCCGCACTCTGCCGCTGGAATTAATATACTCACGGCAGTGTGACTCTTACGATTTCATTTCGGTGAAAGGAACAGGTCCCATCACGAAGCAGGGGCCCGTTCATTACATCAGAATAAAACCGTAAGGGCCCGCTGGAGAGTGACATGTGCCTGCCCCTCCTCCTCCGCAACAGCGTGACAGCGTGTGGGGTGGAGACATCACAGCAGCGGGAGTTATGAGCTCAGCCTCTGAGGATACGTCCAGCAGCAGCAGTCGTCGTCTTCTTCTTCAGACACAGTGAGTACTAAGTTATGTCTGTGTCCGGCTGCTGCTGCCCGGAGCCTCCTGAAAAAATCTCCTCCTGCCCCCATAGAAAGTAAATATCTTACCCACGTCTGTATTATGTTAACACTGCAGCGTAGGATTGTATCAGCTCTACGGCTCTTATCTCCCGTCCTGTGTAACATGTGGCAATAAACCTGTCTTCTCCCTCTGTTTACACAGGACAGGAGAAAAGAGCCGTCGTGGAGCTGATAGTGATACAATTCTATGCTGCAGTGTGAACTAATACAGACGTGGGGAAGATTTTTGCTTTCTATGGGGATGGGGTAGAGTTAGATGATAATGGGGGCAGGGAGATGATAATGGGGGCAGGGAGATGATAATGGGGGCAGGGAGATGATAATGGGGGCAGGGAGATGATAATGGGGGCAGGGAGATGATAATGGGACAGTGAGATGATAATGGGGCAGGGAGATGATAATGGGGGCAGGGAGATGATAATGGGGCAGATAGATGATAATGGGGGCAGATAGATGATAATGGGGGCAGGGAGATGATAATGGGGGCAGGGAGATGATAATGGGGGCAGGGAGATGATAATGGGGGCAGGGAGATGATAATGAGGGCAGGGAGATGATAATGGGGGCAGGCAGATGATAATGGGACAGTGAGATGATAATGGGGCAGGGAGATGATAATGGGGGCAGGGAGATGATAATGGGGGCAGGGAGATGATAATGGGGCAGGGAGATGATAATGGGGGCAGGGAGATGATAATGGGGGCAGGGAGATGATAATGGGGCAGGGAGATGATAATGGGGGCAGATAGATGATAATGGGGGCAGGGAGATGATAATGGGGCAGGGAGATGATAATGGGGCAGGGAGATGATAATGGGGGCAGGGAGATGATAATGGGGCAGTGAGATGATAATGGGGCAGATAGATGATAATGGGGGCAGATAGATGATAATGGGGGCAGGGAGATGATAATGGGGCAGGGAGATGATAATGGGGGCAGGGAGATGATAATGGGGGCAGGAAGATGATAATGGGGGTAGAGTTAGATGATAATGGGGGCAGGGAGATGATAATGGGGGCAGGGAGATGATAATGAGGGCAGGGAGATGATAATGGGGCAGGGAGATGATAATGGGGGCAGATAGATGATAATGGGGGCAGGGAGATGATAATGGGGGCAGGGAGATGATAATGGGGCAGGGAGATGATAATGGGGCAGGGAGATGATAATGGGGGCAGGGAGATGATAATGAGGGCAGGGAGATGATAATGGGGCAGGGAGATGATAATGGGGGCAGATAGATGATAATGGGGGCAGGGAGATGATAATGGGGGCAGGGAGATGATAATGGGGCAGTGAGATGGCATTGGGTAGGGAGGGAAATGATGCTAGAGTGGGAAGGAGATAATAATGGAGGGCGGATGGCACTTGAGTAGGGATGCACGATGCATCAAAACTTCGATACGGTTTCGATACCGTGCACCCCCAAATGGTTCAATACCGTTATTTCATGTATTTCAATACTAAGCTGTGCGGCCGCACAGCTCAATATTGTAATACATGAATGTATGAGAGCGGAGCTGCGGCTGTGTAACACAGTCACGGCCCTGCTCCGTAGTCCTGACATGTGCGCGCCGCCAGGATTATGTGATGCGGCCAGCGCTGCACTAATGAGCGGCGGCACTGAAAACAGAACATGGCGGGCGCACTACAAAACACCCCCACATCTTCTGTCTTCAGTGCCTGAACCGCCGCTCATTAGTGCAGCGCCGCCCGCATCACCTCGTGCTGACCGCGTGCGGGGCGGGGCAATGGTTGTATTACACAGCCGCAGTCCCACTCTATAAAGGCAGAGATCAAAGAAACCTCTCATCTCTGTTGCTATTCCCCTGAATGCTGCGATCAAAGCTGACTGCAGCATTCAGGGGAAAATAAGAAGGGGGGATGCCCCTTGGATCACGTCACAGGAATCCCTGTGACGCGATTGAGGGACATACCATATATGGGCAGACAGCCCAAGGTCCAATGAAGGACCCCAGGGCTGTCTTACCATATTTCCTGTTAGGGCATACTCAGGTCTGTCCTAACAACTGCCTGTGTACTATCCGTATATAGATATATACCAGTACATTAAAGTTTCAAAAAGAAAGTAAAAACATAAAGTAATGTTAAATTTAAAAAAAATACACATACACCTTTTTTACAAAACACATTAAAATAAGTCTCAATACATAAAATATTCACATTCAGTATTGGCGCGCCCGTAATAACCTGCACAACAATTTTTTTGCATCATTTATGATGTGTACGTTGTAAAAAATAAAATAAAAACTTCTTTCACTTATTAATGTGAGGCACGAGGTATTATGAATTTTGAACCTCCATATGCCTCACATTAATAGTAATTAACCCCATCATGTACCTTACACATTAACCCTTTATAATTGAGGAACATGATGGGGTTAATTACTATTAATGTGAGGCACATGGAGGTTAAATTTACCATCACACCTCGCGCCTCACATAAGAAATGGAAGAACTGTTTTTTTTTTTTATTACTGTTGGCAAAGTATCGCTTTGTTATCGAAATCGCAATACTACACAAAGCATCGGTACCGAAGTCCAAATTCTGGTATCGTGACATCCCTCCACTGGAGGAGGCATTATACAATGGGGGGGGGGGGGTGGGTAATAATTGGGTGAAAAGTGATGATATCTGAAGGGAGGGGAGAAATTATACATGGGGAGGGGTAGAGGAAGGAGAGAGTATACCTGGGTAGGGGGAGAAAGCTTATACCGGAGGCATAGTTAGCAACAGTCCTGAATTTGCAGGGACTGTCCTGAATCTAAAGAGGCAGTCCCGGCAAATTACTGTCCCAGACGTGTCTCAGCCACTGCCATATTCAATTGTATCTGCGTCCACAGGATGCAGATACAATTGAATACTATGGCAGAGCAGGAAAGTATCAGCTTCCTGCTCTGCCATTCAACCATCCAGGAGCGGAATCCCCGGCCAGAGAGTTGCCGACACTCTGGTCGGGCATTCCTCTCCTAGAGGTAGCCCCTGAGGTCACTGTCCATATATGGACAGTGAGGTCAGGGTCTCCTCCTGGACTGGAATCCCCTGTAGAGAGTGCCACACACTCCCCTGTAGTTAGCGCCGAACATACCCCCTGTAGATAGCGCCACACACACACTCCCCTGTAGATAGTGTCACACACTGCCCCCTGTAGATAGCACCACACAATCCCATGTAGATAGCGCCACACAATCCCATGTAGATAGCGCCACACCCACCCTGTAGATAGCGCCACACACCCCCCCTGTAGATAGCACCTCACCCACCCCTGCAGATAGCGCCACACACAGCCCCCTGTAGATAGCGCTACACACAGATAACGTGTGTGCAGCGTGTGAAGAGAATGCAAAAGCATCATCCAGACATGCCCGTGGCGGTGGGAGATCTTAGGGACTACATTTTGGTGAGTGACTCTGCTGTGTATAGGGCTTCAGTGCAATGATTTTTGTTTATATTGCCCTCCTACACCCTGACAGATTGTACATACACACACACACACACACATACACACACACTCACTTTCCCTTTTTGCCCCCCACAGAGCCGCTGTCTCTTGTCTCTTCCTTGTCACTCCACAGAGCCCCTGTGAGGTTGCGTCTCCCCCCTGGCTACCACTGCTACCTTCAGTTCTCCCAGCCCTGGCACTTAGTTTCTCCCCTTTGCCCTCCGACATCCACCTCCTGTCTCTGCCCTGCTCCTCCAAAGAGTTTTCTTTTTAATGTGCCCTACCTCCCGCCCCTTTACATTTCACCCCCCCCTCCTAATAACGAGGGGGGCGGGGGCCCAGACTCATTGGCAGTATGGGGCCCAGAAATTCCTGATGGCAGCCCTGACTGTGTGCTTGACTTTATGCACAACGGTGGCAATTTTTACAGCAAATTGCAATGTTTGCGCCGTTTGCATCTTTTCTTCCGCAGAATAAATTCCCCCCATTGAGTATTGATCATAAAGTTAACATTTACTTGGAGCACATCATGGCTAGTACTCGTTTAAATAGTTTCATTGCATTATGACCCAGTGTTTTTCATGTTGGACATTGCTTCTAGTAAAGAATTTTATGATTAGAACATTTTACTGACATTTCTTAGAAACTATATGAGGGCTCCATATAAGAGTAAGTCATTAGGATGCTCTTGGTTAAAATGAAACATTACATCTTCTTCCACTACCTTCAATTACGACATGCTTGTGCTGCCCAATTTGGCTACAGCGCCTCTGCTGGGATTTCCTAAACTGGAAAATCTTCTTGGTGCTCCGGACCTCCCTAAGGTACTCACACAGGCTTATGCGCTGCTATTGTCCTGTGGACATAGGTCCTTTGATAGGGCCAGGGTAAGGTGAAAAAGAGATATTTCTGACCTGGGGAGGAGGAGTGGAGGGAAGTGGAGTTCTCTTTTTTTGATTCGGTTATAAGTGCTAGAGATTTCCTAATACAATCACGCTTCTTGCACCGGATATATTACGCACCGGTCAGACTACAGAGAATGGGAGCTTCTGCCTCAGATAGCTGCTTTAGATGTCGACCAGATGTTGGCACATTTCTACATTGTGTGTGGTCAAATCCTAGAATATTGCCCTTTTGGTCGGAGGTATTGGCGTTCATGCATGTCCACTTTAAATTCCCGCGACTCCTCGCCCCCCAGACATGCCTGTAGGGGATTATAACTGCGGTTGTAGATGGTTAATTTGAAAAAAAATGTTTTCCGCTTTCTAATATTCTGCGCTAGAAAGGTTATGCTCATGGCTTGGAAAACCAAGGTGTGTCCACGTCTACTACAGTGGTTGCAGCTGGTTAATAAGTATGTACCTATGTATCAGAAACTCTATCTCAACAGAAAATGTTCTGATAAATTTAGAAAAATCTGGACCAGGTGGCTGGGGACTATTGAAACTGCAGTCTAATTATGTTTATATGGCTCGTGGGGGAGGAAATAGTTTGGGTTGTAAGAGCAGTTGGATGAATGGTGAGTGAATGTGTTTTTTCGTAGGTCGGGCAAAGATAGCGGCATCGTAATTGTCCTGTTTTGCAAAAACTTATACAAATGTGTTATTTTTTTGTGTTATGTGTGACAAATCCTTATGAAGTCTGTCATTCTAATATTAATTATTGCTACCTTGTTCATTGCCTATAAGTTGTTGATAGTTTTTACGCATAATATTATTGTACTGTCAAAAAATTTTTGCAGCGTTTTTCGCCTGCGGCCATTGAGCACCGTGGGCAAAAAAACGCTGTGAAATACGCTTTCTCTGGCTCCCATTGATGTCAATAGGAGGTCAGAGACGTAAACACCCAAAGATAGGGCATGTCGCTTCTTTTTCCCATGAGACGATTTTTCAGCTCGCAGGAAAAAAAAAGCCTCCGCCTCCCATTGAAATCAATGGGAGGCATTTTTGGCTGTTTTTTGGCGCCTTTTCCTTCTCCGCATCAAAAAAACGTGTAAGAAAACTCAGTGTGAACTGGCCCTTAGGCACAACTCTTTGATGCGCTTCTTGGTCTGCAGACCAATTTGTGGGGTCACAAAGCATCAAACCATTTGCTACTTGTGATCCCAAGAAGCAGAAAAGATGTCAAAGAAGATGGTTGTGGTTGATTATTCTTTATTAACTTTGCGGTGCAACGCGTTTCCACCCTGGATTGACGTCTTCGTCATGTACAATGCAAACTAACAAACAACACACGTATATATTGGTAAAAATGGGCAGGAGATAATTGGCACTGCAATTAAAATTGCAAAAAAGCCCATCTTCACCACAGGACACATCGTTGGAGAAAAGGGATGTAAGTAATCCACCAAACCATCAAGAAATAACCCCTTATTTTATGCAACATGTAGAAATGAAAAATGGTTGCCTTAGCTTGCAATGTCACAGACTCTGTGCTTCAGCTCGCTGGGACCTGTAGTTCGACAGCCTTTGTCTGGCGGTGCTCAGTGCATGTTGAAGTTAGTTTCAGCAAATGACAACATGTAGAAAAGAAGACAGCACGGCACTCACCATTTGCAAAATGTTTCTCTTTATTCCAAGATTGAGGCAGGCAACACGGGATTCAAAAGACAACACTTGTCTTTTGAATCCTGTGTTGCCTGCCTCAATCTTGGAATAAAGAGAAACCTTTTGCAAATGGTGAGTGCCGTGCTGTCTTCTTTTCTACATGTTGTCAACCGCTTATTTTACCCTAGACCACCAGGGAATAAATTATTAACTCCCTCGTATACTCTTGACCACAAGGTATCAAACCCTATTTTACTCTAAACCACCAGTGAACAAAAAATACCCTAGACCACAAGGTATAAAATCTCTATTTTACCCTAGACCACCAGAACTAGTGACATTTAACCCCTCCACTACCTTAGACCACCAGGGTTGTTTTAATTAGATTGAAATATTTTTCTTAATTTCTGTTGTCTAAACCTGGGAGTGTCCTATAGTCCAGTTCGTCTTATAGTAATTTTTGCAGTGTATATAGGTCCTATACAGAAAACGTATATCAAAGAGACTGGATTAGCACAATCATTTTAACCTTAGGGTGCAACGCCACAGTGAACCCAACACCAATGGCCATAATCAAATACAGGCCAAACAGTAAGGAGGCAGCACCCAAGGCAACAAATGAATGGAGCGGCAGCGCGCATGCATGACCACTACTCCGATCAAACATGGAACTCGGGGACTTCATGATCGGTGGGTGTCCTAGCGGTGGGACTCTCAGCGATCAAACACTTATCACTTATCCTGTGAATAGGTAATAAGTTGTTTTGGTGGGATAACCCCTTTAAACCTACATGTTGTAAAGTGTTCATTCTCGAAATCAACTTTGCATCACGTTTCTTCAGCATTCTTTCTCTGTCACCACTTCGTCTCAGAGGAGGTACATGATTTACTATGCTGAAGCCGAGTTGATTTACTATAAGTCCCACATCAAAGAAATGCCTCGGAACAGGTAAATTAACTTTCAGGGTTCTAATTGTTGATTTATGATTATTCAAATGCATGCCATGGTTGTCTCTTCCACATTGCAAGGGCACTGGAGAACATAAATCCCAAACTCAGATTTACGAGTTAAATAATCACGTATCTTGAAAGCTCTATTTGTACAGGGGTGAATAAACACCAAGCTGCAATTTTCGCAACTCAAACATTGAAAACACCCTTTTCTGATACTCGCGTTAGATTTCTTTGCTGAACTTACATATATTGTGGCCAACGGATCTCACAAATTCTGAGATCTCTTGTATGAAAAAGTGGGGTGCAGAGAATTTTATGGATGCCCTCATAATAATTTCCTTAGATGGTCCAATGTGTTACTCACCTCCAGTGGCGGATTAAGTAGACCATAGGCCCGGGGCTGTTCCCCAAACTTGGGCCCCCCTTCCCCACCACTGCCCTGCCACGCCATGTCTATATTTAACACCACCTTTCTGTACGAGCATTGACTAATAAGTGTTACGATTCTCCTTGTCAAAGGGCTGTGTCCCTACTTACTGACAATCTCCAATTATCACTGACAGCATCGCATGTAGGGACACATTCTCCTGACGAGGGGAATGGTAATACCCATTAGTCTTGGATTAACAGAAAGATTTTTTGTGGATGACAACAGACATGTCAGGAGAGGTGACAGATTCTCTATAAATCAGGTGACTCACAGTTGATGTCTTCTCTGATGGGAGTCTCTTTTCTTTTCCATCTGGTCCAGACCTCCCGGTCACCACCCATTTATACAGAATTTGCCACTCTAATGTCTTCGGGTCCTCACTTTTCCAACATTTCCGCACCTATAAACTAAGATAAAACTCTCATGGTGCCACACACTATGATAATAGCACCATACACTATGCCCCTGAATATAACAGAGTTGTCTGTAGTTAGTGCCCCTTGTGGATATTGCCCCCATAGAGTCTTCTAGAGATAGTGGCCACAACACTGCCCACTGAAAAAAAAAACATTATATGCTCACCTGTCAGAGACTAAGCCTCCTCCAGCGGAACAACGCAGGTGGAGCGATATCGTCATTGCGCTGCCTGCATCATTGCTTAAGCGCCGAATAATGAGGCAGGGAACTGATAGTTCTCATGCCTTGCCAGGCAGCGCTAGACCAATCAATTGTACCCACATCCTTAGGATGCGAATACAATTGAGTACAGTGGGCCGGTACTGGCTCCCGCTTCTCCCGGGTTCTCCGAATTGGCTGTAATTTTAATAACCTGTTCAGGAGAACCAGCTGGATCCCATTAGCCTCCTGGGAGCCTCAGGCCCTGGACGGCCGCCTGATCCGCCACAATGGTGATCCGCCATTGCTCACCTCATTCAGCTCCAGTGTTGAGTCCTGGCAATATTGATTATTTATTGGAGTGTCTTTATTCCTTACTGTTTGGTCTATATCAAATTTATGGTGCCTACAAAGTGAAAAATAAATAAATAGAGAGTCCAAGATCGATCTCTGGCACTATGGCACAATTAAGGCTAGAAGCAGTGGTGCAACTACCGCTATAGAAGCCATATCGGTTGCTGCAGGATCTGCAAAATAAGGGGGCATCGCTAGTACTGGGAATCCGGGGCTTTGGACGACTGCCCTATTCAATTGTATCTGCGTCCTTAGGAGGCAGATCCAATTGAATGCTATGGCGAAGCAGGGAGCTCGCTCTGCCATTCACAAGGCTACAGGCCACGTTAGACTGAGTGCCACTATCTACAAGAGAGGGCTGTGTGGCACTATCTACAAGTAGGGGCTGTGTGGCATTATCTACAAGTGGGGCTGTGTGGCACTACGTACAAGGGGGCTGTGTAGCACTATTTACAAGGGGATCTGTGTGGCACTATCTACAAGGGGAACTTTGTGGCATGATCTACAGGAGGACTATGGGATCATTATTAATGCGGGGTAGATGATCTACAACTTGGCGGCCTAGTTGTGTTTTTACATTGCACACAGAACTGATAAATGTTCATTGTTGGGAGGGCAGGGATTGTGGGGGTGGGGTTAGTTGTGGGGGAGGTGGTCCCAGTCAAAAGTTTTTTTATGGGGCCCACTCTTTTCTAGTTACGCCACTGGCCAAAGGGTACCCTTACGTGATCAGACCCTCAATTGCTCAGACCCCACAGGGCTATCATACAATAATAACAACAACATAATCCTATAACACAATAGCTTCAGGGCTCCAATAACAGTGATAGCCATAGGATACTGGAACTGCTGGTCACTATATGGCGGTATTATTGGCTATATCAGTGCTTGTATAGTGGGAGCGTACACTTGTCCCTGACTGAAAAAGCACAATGTACGACTGATCGTGTAATTCTATTTTACAATGTCCCGATTTTATTTTGCTTTCTGTGTTGATGATGTGGTTTACATATTCAAAGGAGTGGTGTGGGGAGTGACTAAGTACAGCAAGTTTCACCGCTGCTATATTTATGCGATATAGTGGGGGGTTTGATATTGTAAGTGGGGTTTGTGAGCCATAGCTGCTTTTTAGTCCCAATCGAGTCCTGGACTCACCGTTTGGGAGATGTGTGTTTTGTAGTATTCAAGCTTTTGGAATGTTTTTCTTATGGAACTGAGATGCTATGTTAACAGAGGAGGTCACATATAGACAAGGGACAATGTCTTACCATGAAGGTGACCGTCATTTGATAATATGTTTATTTCCAAATTACATGTCAACGAAGGGTAAATTGAGAGATATTAATATTATATTTAGCAGCGAACGCAATAATACTTCTCCAGCGTGGTCTGCCTCACTCTTATGGTCACCAGGAATGTTCATTCTTGGTTACATGTAAAGTGAGGTGAATTTATGTTATAAACATTTGTCACATAGCAAGATACTGGGAGTTTCCTTCCCCTCAGTCTGGAGAAACTCAGCTGCCCAGCCTCAGTCCACTTGTATGGAAAGTTTTCTGCTTTGTACAGTTGGCTGGAGGCATGTAATCAGCAGGTCAGCTCTTAGGTTCTGCATATTAGTAGGCAGGGGGCCAGTTTCTGTTGCATTTATCAAAGTACCTGTAATTTTATAAGTTGTTGATCAGGTTAATAATAGTATTACTACTGGGGGGGTTGGAGACCAGACTGCTTGACTCTCACATGTTCAAGTGCCCTGGTGGGACTAAAAAAACTTTTTTTTAAGAAGTTAAATAAAAAGTTCAGAAAAAACCAAAAAATTCAGAGTAAAAAAACAATATAAAATGTTTTATTATGGAAAAAAAAAAATATGGTAACCACCCGTACTATAAAATGTAATGGAGAGAAAAAAGCAGGAGTTGGATCCAGCGCTGGTATGAATGTAAAAGAGGAAACTTCTTCCAAGTTTTATTATAAATTTAAAAGTGAAAACGGCAGGATTTTTCCCAGTACAAAGGGTGATCAAGAAATCGTGCCTACGCGTTTCAGACGCTTCCTGCGTCCTTACTCATGGCTGGTGGAATTGTTTTGTTTTTTTTTTCTTTTCCCCACAAAAAATGTTATAAAAGTTTTTTAATACATTATAAGTACTCCATAACACAGTCATTTAAAAATAAAACTTTTCTTGCAAAAAACAATCCCTCTTACGGCTACAGCAATGGAAAAATTAAAAAGTTTATGGCTCTCGGAACGCAGTGAAAACGTAAAAAAAAATCGCTGTATTCAGCCCAAAATAGCTTCAACCTAAAGGGGTTAATATTATGGCATAGTCTAGGCTGGCAAAGCCTTTTACTGACAACAAAATTGTCAGTTAGGCACACGGCCATGCCCGTAATCACGGTCCGCGATTACGGGTGGCGGCCGCGGGCAACCACCCGTATTTTCGGCCAGTTCTCCAATACAAAATATGGGAGCATGGTCCGTAAAAAGCAAGCTAACTTTTGCGGAGGCTTTCTACAGCCCGGACACCTTCCCGCAAATATCTGGGAAGGTCTCCGTGTTCAATAGAAGTGAATTGGTCTGTAATTACGGACCGCAATTACGGTCCGCAATTACAGACAAATTCTGCGGTCGTGTGCATGGGGGCTTAGTGCTGATTGAAGAGGTCCCCATTTGTTTTCATCATGCGGTTAGTCCCTTTTTTATATTTGAGATATCTTACACTTAAAGAGGCTCTGTTACCACATTATAAGTGCCCTATCTCCTAGATAAGGAGATGGGCGCTATAATGTAGGTGACAGTAATGCTTTTTATTTAAAAAAAACTATCTATTTTTACCACTTTATTAGCGTTTTTAGATTTATGCTAATGAGTGTCTTAATGCCCAAGTGGGCGTATTTTCACTTTAGACCAAGTGGGCGTTGTACAGGGGAGTGTATGACGCTAACCAATCAGCGTCATGCACTCCTCTCCATTCATTTACTCAGCGCTTAGGGATCCTGTTAGATCCTTATGTGCTGTCTTATACTTACACATTAACAATACTGAAGTGTTTAGACAGTGAATAGACATTCCATGGAATGTCTATTCACAATCTCGGCACTTCGTTACTCTGTGTGTGGTAGTTACAGCAGAGGACGCGTAATCTCGCGAGATTACGGGGTAAATGACAGGTTACAACGAGACGAGATCAGTAACGAGATCAGCTTCCTCGGCTGTAACTACCATAGAAACAGTAACGAAGTGCAGTGATTGTGACTAGACATCTCGTGGAATGTCTATTCACTGTCTAAACACTTCAGTACTGTTAATGTGTTAGTATAAAACAGCACATAAGGATCTAACAGGATCCCTATGCGCTGTGTAAATGAATGGAGAGAAGTGTATGACGCTGATTGGTCACTGATTGGTCAGCGTCATACAATCCCCTGTACAACGCCCACTTGGTCTAAAGTAAAAATACGCCCAGTTGGGCATTAAGCAACTCATTAGCATAAATCTAAAAACGCTAATAAAGTGGTAAAAATAGATCGTTTATTTAAATAAAAAGCATTACTGTCACCTACATTATAGCGCCGATCTCCTTATGTAGGAGATAGGGCACATATAATGTGGTGACAGAGCCTCTTTAAAGAGGCTCTGTCACCACATTACAGGTGTCCTATCTCCTACATAAGGAGATGGGCGCTGTAATGTAGGTGACAGTAATGCTTTTTATTAAAAAAAAACGATCTTTTTTCACAAAGTTAGGAGCGATTTAAGTTTATGCTAATGATATCTATATCGCTAGTGCAGTGTAAATGAATGGAGAGGAGTGCATGATGCCGATTGGTCAGCGTCATGCACTCCTCTGTACAACGCCCACTTGGTCGAAAGTAAAAGTATGCCCACTTGGGCATTAAGAAAGCTCATTAGCATAAACTTAAATCGCTCCTAACTTTGTGAAAAAAGATCGTTTTTTTAAAATAAAAAGCATTACTGTCACCTACATTATAGCGCCGTTCTCCTTATGTAGGAGATAGGGCACTTATAATGTGCTGACAAAGTCTCTTTAATGCCCTTTGAGGACTTTTGCACCAAGTTGTGTTGTGCAGGTCACGCTCTTGTCCTGCCATTTATGTAAAAAACAATCTTTCCACCTGTAATGTCCAGCAGCCCATTTTATAGCCAGGGTCAGACAGGCCTACCAGAGTTCCAGAAGATCCTATGGTGGTCCCAGGCTATGATACAATGATGAGCCCGTAATACAACAGCCTAAAGGTCCAGTAGAAGACAACCCCATTTGGAGCAAATCACTTGCCACTAGGGTTTATTTTTTGTGGGTTAAATAACAAATAACCTACTAGACTCTATTGATGATATGTTCCATGTGTGTAATGATAATAGTTTAGCTCTGCATGGATAGAGGGTGGGCCCAAGCAACCCTCGTCCGACACTTTTTGTAGAACTTTGGTCACTTTACTTTCCTTATAGTATCAATGAAGGAGAACTAAGATCTCCTTGACTGGGCAAAAGATCCACCCAAGCCAAAAGATATATAAGAATGCCTACTAACCACAATAATTTTGACATCTATTACTTGTAGGTGTTGCCAGAATCTAAAAATATAATAGCACATACTGTTTCCTGGCACTCCTCACATTAGAGGTGTACCATGGTGGAAACCATAACATTTGGAATTGTTTCATCAGAACTTCTATAAGAATACTTAGCACATTGCTTACTAACTGAGGTTAGTAATTACCCCCTGATAAGTGGGTTGGTTTTACCACACACTTTATTGTAAACCTTGTGGAACGTGTATGATGACCATATATTCATATTTACACATGTAAATAACACTATGGTAATTCTGTGCGCGATCTACTCCAAGGAGCAATGTCCCTGAAATCTTCATTATTACTTTGTTCCAGGCTTCTCGGAATTCAAGAAATATATGTATGTAGATGGAGAATGATTTGTCCCACAAGACTTTCTTATGGTGGGTTTACTTTGGCAGATTTCTGTCCATAACGAGTCCTGATCGATGATATAATAAGTCAATCGGCGTTCTTTAACAGGCCCTTTTATATGGGCTGATGCTTTACAGTATGGCGACGAATGATTGTTTATACGATCTTTTGGTCTCCATCTGTTTGCATCATTGTTGGCAGCATATCGGCCGAATGATCATTCTTAGGAACGCTCGTTTATTTTTGGCCTGTGTAAATGGGCCTTTAGACATTGCACATTGGTAGATAATGGAGGACAATCAAGGACAAGAAACATGACAGTTCTCATGAATTACGGAATGGTTATAAGCATTGCTGTCAAATGTGCGAAGTACAAATGTAGATAATTAGCTACACCTTTTATACACCCTAACAAGGAATTATATATCTCCACCCATATTTACCAATGCTGCACCCACTTGGGGATCTTACATTTTTGGACTGTTTGATGTAAATTAGGATAATTGGTATGCTGGATTTTTATTCAAGTGAAAGACAGAGAAGGCCAGGTTCACACAGTACAGTGCGATCTTTTTTTAGAAGTGAATACAAAAAGAGAAGTATCAATCTTTTCCTTATACTTTTCCTCCCTTTTTGGATCCAAAAATTTTAATGCATCAAAAGGTACACCAAAGTGGCCATTGCCCTGCGAACCTGGCCCTCGTGTACTTTCACAAGCAGTATTTTAGAGCGTTTGGGCCGCTATGGTATTTTACCATAAAAGCCAAATATTTTGTTTTAGTTTATTTAAAATTATAAAATCACATTCACACACTGCGGTCAAAAATCATGCAGTTTTTGGGGAGTGGCGAGCAGTGCTCGGTATTAAACGTGTCTTTGCAGAGCACCTCTGCTACTTAAAAGGGTTTTCCCATCAGGGACGTTTATGGCATATCCACAGGATATGCCATAAATGTCAGATAAATGCGGGTCCCACCTCTGGGGCCACCTATACCCTTGTTCTACCTCTCTCTGTTCCGGCCGACATGTGTGATTCCCGACCATGAAGAAGAAAACAGCGTAGCTACTCTGATTCCGTAACTCCCGTAATAGTGAATGGCAGTTAAGGAAACAGCGTAGCTCTTCTTCATGGTCGGAAATCACACGCGTTAGCTAAAACAGAGACCAGTCGAACAGGGTTTAGGTGTCCCCGTTGTAGAGATCGGTGTGGGTCCCAGAGGTGGGACCCGCATCTACAAATGTAGCCAAGTTTATCTTGACTCTGATAACTTGCTGCAGTGTATTATCACCCAACAAAAGCCATTGAAAAGTCATTGAAAAAGTCAAGTAAAAATTTCCTGCTACTGTGTATTTAATGCATTAAAAGTCAAGATAAAGATGGCTACATCTGTATCTGACATTTATGACATATCCTGTGGATATGTCATATGTCCCTGATGGAAAAACCCCTTTAATGGCTATTCACGCGCGTCGCACGGACCTATGTTAGTGAATGGGGCCGTTCAGACTGTCAGTGATTTTCACGCAGCGTATGTGCGCTGCGTAAAACTCACAACATGTCCTATACTTGCCCGTATTTCGCGCAGCACGCACCCATTGAAGTCAATGAGTGCGTGCAAATCGCGCACGGCACACGGAAGCACTTTCGGGTGACGCGCGTGATTCGCGCTACAGCTGGTAAAGAAGAGAAGGGAAACATAAAATCCCCTCTTTCTTTACTGTGTCGTCACATAAAAAGGGAGTGTCATAATGATGCCGGCTGCGCGAAAATCACGCAGCCACGCAACATATACAGATGCCCCACGGACCTTTTGCACGCGCAAAACGCAGCGTTTTTTTGCGCGCACAAAATGGACACGTGGTTGTGAATTAGGCCTTAGGGTTGTGCGACCTGTACGGTCACACAGGGCGTATCACTTATCATCACCTGTGACTTGAGAGGTCGCCACTGGCCCTGATGGCCTTGCACACCAAATCTAGATGCCAGGATCTATGGAAAGGCTGATTCACAGGATGCAGCCTCATTCCATAGTTTATTGATTGGTCAGTATTATTAAGGTAACTGTCTGGCAGTGCTATTTGGACGCTATATAATTGTATTATTTGGGCACCATATGGTGCACAATAAGAGGATTTGTCAATAGAAGGTATTGCAAAGGACACTATCCAAAAGGCTAACCCAGCTGCCTTTACTATGCCTACTATGATGGGATCACCCCAAAAGTGGTCTCCCTGCTGAAGACCCAGATAAGGAGTAGGCAATGTAGGCGGTTGCATAGGGTACCATTGAGGTCAGGAGTCAAATTTATGGATTAGAAAAATGGTGATAATGGTTTATGTATAATGTCTTTATTAAGCACCACTGTGCCTAAGTAATACACATGTTGAACCTGAGGGACTGAGGGTGGGAGTCATCCTAAAATCCCTGCCTTAGGCATCTAGAGATCAGGTCCCAAAAAAAGAAAACTGTTAATAAATTTATACTGATAGATTTATTTATTTACTTTTCTGTAACAACTCTTTTCATATACTTTTCTACTAATATACTGTTTAACTTTACGATATGAACTTCCCCGACACCTGGAACACTTATTGATTAAGAGAACCTCTGATTGTAAAACTGCAATGACGCTGCTCATTAACCTTTTCCTCTAGAGTAAAGTCATAAAGGAAGGGAGAGGTGACTGAGGCAAGCTTACTGTCCCAATGACGTGGCTTTATATTATTCACTAAACATACTAACCTCAACTCATGCAGGTAAATGAACATTCATACAAGATAATGAAATTCTCCACAGGTTTTCTACACAGAGAAAAGACATTAAATACTTGCTGATATTATGTATAAAACAGTGGAATATTGTCTTCTATAATATTTAACTCAACCTTCAGCAGACGAGCATTATATAAAATTTTCTGCATATGGCGGTGGGACTAGGTTTAGTATTAGCTTCCTATATAGACTAGTGTTTCTAAACCAAGTACCCTACTCAAATAAATATCATCAAAGTATCCCCAGGACCATGATCATACATTGTGCTGCACCTAAACAGAAATTCACAACTCTGGTTAAAAAAGAAACCCATAGCAAAAAATGCCTTAGGTTGGCGCTACACACAAAATAGCGGAGGGATCATAAGATCGAAGGGATCATAAGATCATTTAAGAGAATTCTTCAACATTCAACGCGTTTCTAAGTTGTTCTGCCCTCTTCATTAGGTACAGAGATAACTCTGCTGTTTTTAACCCACTGGTGGCGCCCGTTTGTTCCAGCTTTTTTTCCTCTCCTCCCTCCATTCCCCTTTTTTTTTCGTTGGATTATCTAACTTGGTCTCTGATACAAGGTGGAGCAGCAACCATGCTAATCAGAGGACCAGCGTTACATCTACATGTGCATTACAGAGTTGTGCCTGAACGCTTGCACAACTCGGATTGGTGAGTGTGGCTCCGTCCATCTAGAGGATCATGGTCATCCATTGTCCTATACATATTGCGCTATGTATCACTTTCCATTTTGTTTGTTCCAGTTTATAGGAAGACATTGAGTCACGTGGGAGTGCTATATATAGGTAACTTTGCAGAGATTTGACTATGACTGTCACACAACAAACTATTAAGACCTAGGGCCCCCATTACAGTGATAATGATAACCTCCCCTCCTCGCCACCCTTTTTAATTCCCGGCCACCCAATGATGCGGGGAGTGCCATGAAAAATCTCACATGTGGCACTTCCGGAATGTGTGCCATGGGTTTGTGAAAATACTAAAGGAGGGGAGTTGGATAAAGGGACAAAAATGCACAAATTGCATGCACATTTCTTGATTGTAGACATTTGGCTGGTGTGAGCCGTTGATGGATAGATGCTAGTTTGCATTCATCCAACTAGACCCGCTAATTTTTACAGAATAGCAAGAAATTCATACGTTGATTCTGGATTGTGAGTTCACATAGACTTGGCTATGTTCACACTTGTGTTAGATCTTTTTAGTCAGGTTTTCATTGCCAGAATAGCATAGTATGCTAACCAGTAAATGAATACAGAACAGAAACCTGACAGATATCTGACAAAGCTATTAGTCAATGGAAGAAGAAAAAAAGCATCATGGTGAATCAAAATGACTTACGATGGATCATAACGGATCATGATGGATCATAACCGATCAGAACAGATCACAAGGGATCATGACAGATCATAACATGTTATAACCGATCTGTCATGAATCCTATAGAAATGGAAGCCATAGCACCAGTGTGAAAAGACCCTTATATCCTTCCTAGTAAAAAGACAGCTGCCTCTATTGCTATCAGGTTGGGCCCTGGTTATGAGGATTTTGTCAAACTTCAAATATTACTAAGTATTATTGTGAGTGTAGGTTTGCATGTGTAAAACAGGAGACTAACTATAGGGCGTGCAGTAGTAGCAGTCACTCCCAGGCCCTGCATTGCACGTGATAGAGTTTGCGCCAGGGCCTATGATCTTTATGTTATTTCACTGGTGTGACCCAAGTTATATTTCCAGTTTCCAATGAATCAATAGAATAAATATCTTTAGTATGTGGTGTGGACCATGGCTTGTACTTCTATGGGGTAAAGTAAAACAGAGGTCATTGCAAACAGTAGAAGTCAAGAAAATCTCCACACCCTCTGAGCTCTTGTTGAGCCGACTTTACACTGGTTGCCTTAGTTTCAAAGTCCTACACTAGATGTATACATGTCAAACAAACACGCCGTACTGTACAGATGATCAATACCAGTCAGTATTCTCTAAACATTTTATATATTTTCCTAAATTAATCTGTAAACCGGACAGGCTGAGACTTGATTTTCTGATGTCAGAGGTCGCTGCTGGATCTTGAGGGGCCACAGCATTGGTAGGAGAGAGATAGTTCATTTACTAATCTATATAGAGGTGTACATTGTTGCGGTGCATACATAGCGACATACATACATACATTGCTATATGGCCACACATGAGAAAACAAACAAGTTCTTCCATGCAGCCTTCTTTAATTATTTTTTATATAATGCAATGTCATAGTACTTATTAAGCACCAACATATTCAGCAGCACTGTAGACAGATCACTCTCTTCAATCCCTATCCCCGAAGAGACTCACAATCTAATTGCTCTATCTCACAAGGAACAATCTCATAGGAAGCCAATTATCAAAATGTTTTTGGATTGTAGGAGAAAAATGGTGTACCTGGGGGAAACACACACAAATACAGGGAGAACATACAAACTACATGCAGACGTTGATCTTTTGTCAGATTCAAACCCAGGCCCCCTGTGCTGCAAGACAACACTGCGAACCACTGAGCCCTCAAAGTACATTTTGTGTTCAGCTATTTTAGTTCAATATGTGAAAAGTATACAACTCACTTTAAACTGCTCACTCCATTATCAAGCTGTTTTCTTCTCTCTGCAAATGTGCACTGCTTGTATTCCTGTGCCACGTGGCAACATGCTGTCATTTGTGGCTCAGGCACCAGCATCTCTTCTAAGGATGTGTTCACATCAGCATTGTCTTTCCATTGAGGGGTTCCGTCGGAGGTTTCCATCGGCGGAAACCCTCAACGGAAAGGAAAATGGAAACCTTAGCTTCTGTTTGCATCATCATTGATCCCAATGGTGATGGAAACCTCCAACGGAACCCCTCAATGGAAAGATAACGCTGATGTGAACAGGTCCTAAGAGTCAGACTGGCTCATCAGAGTATCCTCCAGTGGGTCCAAGCTCTGACACAATGTCACACATCAAAGGTATAGGAAAAACAGGAATAAGATGGGCGCTCTGGGTTGTGTGAATGAGGAAAAATATGTAAAGGGGTTGTCCAGTCATAAGATCCTCAGGATTGGTGGGGGATTAACTAATGGCACCCCTAACAGTCAGCTGTTTTGAAGGGGCTGTGGCGCTCGTACAAGCGCTGCTTCCCATTAATTTCTTTTCTGCTCGTACTTCGAATCACCGACACACTTGTAGTGGCGGGTCACAGTATTACAGCCTCCTCCCATTCAAGTGAATGGAAAAAAGCTGTAATACTGTGAACCGCAGCTACAAGTGTGTTGGCGATTCACAGTACAAATGACAGTAATGAAGGGGAAGCAGCACTCATACGAGCGCCACGGCCCCTTCAAAACAGCTGATTGTCAGGGGTGCCACGAATCAGACCCCCACCAAACAGAAAATGATGAGATATCCCGGGGATCAGAGATCACCTCACTGGGTTCAGATCAGATAAAAGGGATCATCATGTATTCTCAATAGTTTATTTAGACCCTCAGGAAACAAAGTGCATAATTTAAGAAATCCAAAACGATTCTTTATTGATCTGTCTCTGAAAACGATTTGGTATTTTGTCTGAAATATGTTTCAAAATAGTAAGCTTGAGATTAGTGGGATCCTTATTGTCTGTCTGTTCAGTAAATATGTTTAGAAATGCTGTGATTCCGCACCCCATGCTTAATATTATGGCCATGTTTATTCATTCTGTCATAAAAAAGTTGTGAAACAGTTTCTAATTTTCGTCGTAACTTCATCACGTCCTACAACTGTTCTTCATCCAAAATTAAAAATAATCTTATTAAGCATTGGCCTATTATTAAAAAAGATTCTCTGTCACAGGGGATCCTGCCTGATAAACCAGGAATTATCTTTCGTAGACGAAAAAAAATCTTAGAAATATGTCAGCCCATAGCCGTCTCTGGGAGGTTCTTTGTCCTTTCTCAACTTTCCCAGCTTATAGGTTTGAAGATAAAACATGTCAGTGCTGTGTTATGTTGCAACATGTTAAGAAAAATTTCCAGCCTTATATCACTGGTGAATCTTTTGACATAAAAGTTTTTTTTTAACTGATCTACCATATATGTTACTGTAATGTAGTTGTAATCTACAGTATGTTGGTAAAACAGTTCAAATGACACGGGCTAGAATGAATAAACGTGGCCATAGTATTAAGCATGGGGTGCTGAATAACAGCATTTCTAAAAAAAAAATTTGACACACAAGGATCCCACTGATCTCAAACTCACCATTTTGGAATATATTTCAAAGACTTATTAATAAATAATTTTGGATGTTTTTGTTTCCTAATTTTCCTAAGGGGTCTAAATTTATCGATTGAGAATACACGATGACCCCATCTATATGGTCTGAACTTAGTGAGGTGGTCATTACTGGGCCCCTATGTTCCGATTTTTTTTATATAAAAACCAGAGAGAGAGAGGGAGGGAGACAGAGAGAGAGAGCAAAACAGAGAGAGGGAGAGAGAGAGAGAGAGAGAGAGAGAGAGAGAGAGAGAGAGAAAACACAGTGTTATAGAATCACTGGTTGAGCAATTCCCTGGGAGGAAGTTTATGGAATTGCTATGTGAGCGATTCGCCAAAGGCTGCTGGAGACTGTCAGGAATGAGTGTGCAAGTAAATCCGCAACCCCAAATCCGTCACAACTCTGATCAACAGAGTCTAAGGATACTCTATGGTTTTCGCAGGGCCCACCGCAAGGCAGGTTGGATTTTGTGGCATGGAACCCAGGTTGCTTTAACAAAGTTCGGTGTTGGATAAGAGTTGCAATGCAGGCAAAACCAGAACAGATAACAAGACAGCCAGAGGGTAAACTGAAAGTCCAAATAACAAAGCTAGGGGATATCAGGAATTGCAAAGGTCAAAACCAGCCGGGAACAGAAAGTCCAAATCAGTAAGCAAAGGGTAATCCAGAGACAAGCCGAGGTCCAGTTCCAAAAAGTCCAACTAGTCAAGGGTACAGGGTATAGTCAGAAGCTTGATCAAACATATGCAGCAAGGAAAATCACAAGCAAAGAAAACAGAACCAACTCAGCTTTAAATACTTCACCCTTCAATCAGATAGGAAGAAAGACAGAGAAGTGGAATAGGCTCAACAACTAAAACCAGAACCGCCCAGAAGCTAGACTAGTAGTCATGGTAATCTTAAGGGGACGGGCGTTTCCTAACACACAGCACACCTCACAACACTGTAGATCAGGCCATGTGCACGTTACCAAAAAAGTAGGATGAATCAACTCCTTGACTTGAAATGAATAGTAGGGATGTAGGGTAAGTAACAGCACCAGGACTTCAAGATGGATGGAGAGATGTTGGTTTATTCACCAAAAAGTGAGCAACGTTTCGGTTCACATCTGAAACTTTCTGAAGGTTATATATAGTGGATAGTCTTTAAGAATCACCAGAGGCGGTAACAGTCTAGTTACTTCAGAGACTGTAATGTCGCAGGTTGAGTATCTTTTGGTTTCCTATAGGCTCAATTAAGCTGAAGACTCTATGCTGTCCCCTAGTTTCCTCAGGAACCGTATAAAGTAGCTTATTCTTCAGAAGACCAACAGGTTTCCGCCATCAGTACAGTTTTTCTTGGAACTATTGGGCTTTAGATATGAACTAGAATATAAGAAAGTAGTTGGGGACAAGACCGGTACATGGTTAAGGTGAAGACAGGCATTATCAGACTTACAAGTCAAGGGTCACAAGCAGACAGGTATAGCCATCAAGCCTACCAGTCACAATTAATAGTTCTTGGGATCAAAAGGCAAGATCAAAGATCACAAGCCGACAGGTATTGTTATCAAGATGACAAAACAACCTCAAAGAGTTTGACACATAAATTTAATTACTAGTCAGAGCGTTGATGGACCTCCTTAGAGGAGGAGGATGGCTGTTGTACGAGCAGCAAGTTAAACATGGCATATGTCTAATGCTACTTGGACATCCTAACTGAGGGGTGGTGACATTTTTTGGCAGAGTGTGCCAAAATTTGCATTCATGTTTCTGAAAAATTGTCTCAAGTGCCGAAATATAAAGACAAAATAATAACATAAAGCGCTTGCCACAGGACGCCCATAACACTGCCAGCCACATGATCCCTAAACACAGTGCCTGCAACCTAACACCTCAACAGTCGCAGCCACAGCTCCACTATAACAGTGGCAGAAACAGGACCCTTAAAGCCAATGCCTGCCACAGGATCCCCATAATAGTCATAGCCCCAGAACCCCCATAACAGTGATAATGTCGACCTACACTCCTCCCCACCCTCTTGAATTCCGGGCCACCCAATGATGCAGCGAGTGCTAGTAAAAATCTCACATGTGCCACTTGGGTTTGCGAAAATACTGGAGTGGAGTTGTGTAAAGGGACATTAACGCATTTGGTTTTGCAAATACTAATACAAGGAGCCACCACAGATAGTGCTTTGGACAGCAGCAGCCTAATATGAAATAAAAGATGGATCCATGTATCCTGATTTGGTTTTGAAATGACATAGATATGTAGAATTATTTTCTTACATGATGTCCCTTTAAGAAAATATTTCGGGGTGAGCAGGCACATGTGCTAGACTGTTTATTACACTCGAAGTCTTCATTGTACTGTACATAATGTTATCTATCCAGGCTGGCAGAGCTATCAAAGAGCTAAAACCTTTTTCCGCATTAAGTAAAACAATACAAGTGCTGTTTGTAGACACTCTTATAGAGGAAAAAGTGACGAGAGGCTTTCCACACCCTGGCTCAATTCCTATGGGAACATCAAATTAACCACAATCATTGATGTGAGAGAATACATTATTTAATTCTATGAGTACAAATTGGTCAATGTTAGTTTTTTTCCAGGAACTAAACATGATGAATGCTGTCCAAGCACATGTCATTTCATAGAGATCTGCAGTGTACTACGATAATCGACAATTATGCACAATATACAATTTTATTTATATGGATTTAAATTTAAGATTTTTATACCCAGTTTTTGCTACAACAAATTTTTGGATCTGTTCCAATTAGAGTCCAAGCAGATACACATACAATGTAATGTTACATGGCGAGAACTCAAAGTAATGGGTGCCCATGTAATTCATGGCTGGTCTGAGTCCACCAGGGCAGGAGGTGCTCTTTGTTAGTAGCTCTCCCCTCCGCATAATAAAGAGGGGCCCCTCCTCTAGGACACCCCTATGTCTTAAAAGGTCATATGAACAGGGGTTGCTTTGTTGAGTATTGGGATCATGGAACTTGGGTCCTCGTAGTTCAGAACAATAGAAGAAAACACAACAGTTGACCCCAACTGCATCTTGCTCCCTTTAATTAGTTGAGCATGTGCTTAAAGTTACGCCATCTGATTTTTAAGTAGTGACATCAGCACATATATGAACGCATATGTGATTTATGTTTAATTCGTATTTGCATATTTGTCACACTTAATTTTTTTAAATTCCTTAAAATAATTGAATTTGTTGCAAGAAAAAAATGTTCTAACACCACCTGAAAAAGTTACTTAATACTCAGGTTGTCTTTGTCCAAAACAAATAAGTTTGACAAATATGCAAAAATATAAGACATCAGGAAGGGGAGCAAATACTTTTTCACAGCACTGTACAATTCTCTGCAAGTGTCATAGAGTTTACACAAGGTCAGACAAAATATAAAACATTAGAACTAGTACATGGAGCTATCATCTCCAGACACCCATTTATGTCTGTTATACAAACATTTCAGTGGAATTTCAGCAGATTAATTTTTCTACAAAGAACTGACCTACAAATGGTCAATAACATAACATTTTTTAGAATTCTCTTCATAAGGAAACATTTCGTAGGTCATTCAGTATCAACTTTATTGGTTATTTGACAGATATTCCGTATATGTTCTGACAAAGAATGTCTGTTGGGTTAAACATTGACACCATTTTGCTTCTCTGCTTTTAATATCTTTAACGGCAAGGGGAAGGGGTCCTTTGAAATGAGTAATGTCATTAAATTCTGAAATATATATATATATATACATGTATATATATATATATATATATATATATATATATATATACAGTACTGTGCAAAAGTTTTAGGCAGTTGTGGAAAAATGCTGCACAGTAAGGGTCAGTTCATACAGTTGTTTTATATGATTTTGACATGGAAACCGCGTCGGAATCAGCGCCAAAAGAAATCGGAAACCGCCTCCCAATTCTGCGCTGTTCACCGCAAGATAAATAACATATTACCTTTATTCTATCAGTTGGTACAATTATGGCGATATCAAATATGTATAGTTTTTTTTCTTATGTTTTACCACTTTTATGTCGCCTCATTCCAAGTCATAACTTTTTAATTTTTCCGTTGATGTAGCCATATGGGCTTCCCCACCGATCACTAGAACAGGGGGCCTGGACCCACCCATTTCTTCTCGCTGCACCCCTCACAGTGAGGAAAATACAGTTGAGGACGAGCCTGCGCCCTGCTGTTCCATTCAATGTCTATGGAGCTGACGGAAACAGCCGGGCGCTGTACTCTGCTGGCTCAGTCAGTCCTATAGACGTTGAATCAGTCTCCACTCCATTCAAACTGTAATTGTGCAGTGGGGAGGAACAGAAGTTTCAGGACCCCCATTCTAGTGATCGGTGGGGTTCCAGCTGTGGGGCCCCAAGCAATCAGACAGTAATCACCTAGCCTGTGGATAGTAGATATATATTAATGTTTGGTCAACCCCTTTAAGGTCAAAATGAGACAGTAGTTTGAATGTGATCAACCACCCGAGCATTCATAGATCACATCAAACTCATGTGAATCCAATTCTCAAATTTACTAAATGAGACCTGTATAGAAAAGGCATCAACCTGAAATATACTTTATTATTTATTTCTGGTAGAGATACGCAACCTCTGCTGCTGTATCACACAATGCTCCTTTACGCCTGATTGTGTCTGTGCATTGGCTCGTGTTGGACTATGACAAACAAAAGTATTTTCTTCATAGAGTTCATGTTTGGATAGATTGTTTGCTTTGCTAAATGAGGTAGCCAATAATCCAGTCAAATGACTAGTTAATAAATTCCACGTGTAACGTTAGGAAAAGGAAGCCACTAATGAATTTTTTAACCAATACCTACAGACAAGATCTTCTGATGACATCAGAAATCTTTGCATTTACTAGACAGGTCCCCCGAAAATAAGACGATCACAAGATATCCTGTTGCTGGAACTCCAAAACACAAATTAAAGTGTAATCTGCTATGAACCCAGCAGCAGGTGTTCAATTCCCCTGCAGTGCCTCTTCAGGGAAAATGAAGCATTGCACCGTGCACCCTTAAATCAGGGGGCAGTCTATGTGATGCACAGACATGCTGGGTTCTTCATACAGAGATATGCTGTTTGCAGCCACTCTCTACTCCAGTTAATTAATGGAAGTCTTGGATAAATAACATGTAAGGGAACGTGCATAGTTTTTATTGATGGCCCTATAGGAAGCCAGAGCAAAACTGAAAAAAAGCATTATAGTTGTATTCCTACATGGTAAATATTTGGTTCCCAAACCATAAATGATTATAGTGCCCAACCACTCATTTTACTTCTATCCGGGTCTGCATTGCCATGCCGATTATAATCAGGGTTGCCAACCGTCTGTAAATTTCTGGTCTGTAAAAATAGGTCACTTTTTTCCAGTGTTCTGTTATCACATTAACATCAACCCATACCTGGCAGCTAAATACTACTGCCGGCGTCTTGGCTTTCCAAATATTTCTTCCACCAGATGTGTGAGCAGATACAATTTCCACCTAAAAGTTGTGCAATGTCAGACAGAAATACCTTTGTGCATTCAGTGTCATTAATCATTTTCCTTTAGGTAATTTTTTTTTTGAAATCTTGGTGGTTAAAAAAATTGTTCCACTTGCCCAGAAACATAATTTAACATTTTATAAGATTTTTAGTTCTAATGTTTTCTCCATTTAAATACCTAGCAGCTTTCAAAATTCTGCTTGTTGTCCTTGGAAACAGACAGCTGGTTATCTCAACTCTGACATCAAACATATAACCTAAAAGCTGAGCTCTAACGGTGTAACCATCACCTGAGCTCTGAAAATCTACGGCTCTACATTTAAGGGCTTGTCTAGTGTAAAAACCCATTTTCCTGTGCTCTATTAGGGAATTCTGAGTTAATTGAGCGGAATCATCTATCTATATGGTCAGAGTAGAGAGCGGTTACAAAGAGTGTCTCTTGCTCTGGAGAACCTGTCTTGTCCTGCATTACACGGACTACCCATTGATTTGAATGAAAACTGTGTAATGCTTAGTTTTCCCTGTGGTGACGCTGCAGGGAAAATGCCAACCCTTTAAGATGACACCAGCAAAATGCTAAATTTAACAATAACTTTTATTTAGAAAGGGCCAGCGTTTTTTGCAGTGGTATACGATAAGTAGGGCCATAGGGTTCTCTGTGAACTTAAAATGCTATGAGTGCAGATATTGTAAGGCAAGGAGGAAGTTCAATATAGGGGAACAGATGGTATATTTTTTTAACACTATATTGTGGTAGGATTCTTTGAAGAAGTGGGTTTATAGAACTCTTTTAAAGGGAATGTGTCGCTAGAAATTATAATTATTTTTTTTTAGTCAAACAGTTAGTGTATAAATGATTAAACATTGTTCTAATATTTTTAATTTTTTCACGAGTCAGGAAATATTATAAATTAGATTCTAATTTATAACATTTCCCAGTGCTGGTCACTAGATGGAGCAATTCCCAAAATTGCAGCATTGGCATGTGGTAAAGCAACCACATTGCTTTATGCTGCAAAATTTGAGAATACACACTCGCTCTAGTGAGCTCACAGAATCCCCCCTCCTTTATCCTGGCTAGTGCCAGGAGAAAGGATGGGATTGAACGGTCAAACCTCCTACACTGTGTGTCGCCATTTTTTGAGCGTAGTAGGTTTACATACAGTAGTAATCACACACTAAAACACGTACATACACAGACCTAACTTACCTGCTCCTGCCGCCGCCGCTCCCTCCGGTTCGTCCACTCCGTCTGCTCCCTCCACTCCTCGTGCTTGCTTCAGAACACAGTCCGGAAGCCGCGACCGGAAGTAGTAATCTTACTGTCCGGCCGCGGCTTCCGGTCCACAAGAAAATGGCGCCGGACGTCGCTCGGCCGAAGACCTTCAATTTGGACTGTGTGGGAGCGGCGCATGCGCCGTTCCCACACAGACGGCATACAGCATAGTGGATGGAACGGGCCCCGTTCGCATTCACTATGGGGCTGTATGTGCCGTATTCCATGTCTGTATGTGTCGTTAATCGACACATACAGAGATGAAAAAAAATGGCAGCCCCCATAGACAAGAAAAAGTAAAAAAATAAAAAAAAGTAAAACACAAACACACAAATAAATAAAACATTTTTTAATAAAACACTAAAAGCAAATTGATATCAAAAATTTTTTTTTCGCGAAACTCGTCCTTTAAAGCTTTGTATGCTGGTGGATAGTTTTATGGAATAGGAAGAGCATTCCAAAGAAAAGGAGCAGCGCGGGAGAAGTCTTGGAAGCAGGAGTGGGAGGCTTTACCATGGATTAAGACAGCAGTTGGTCCTTAGTGGAGTCTACGGATAGTCACATAAGAAGAGATTTCAGTAGTCAGATAGACCGGTGTAACGTTACTGAGTGCCTTGAATGTTAGGCTAAGAATTCCTTAGGAGATGGAAAACCAGGGAATTGACTGCCAGAAAGAAATAGTGTTCGTGGAGCAAATAGTAAGAAAGAATAGTCTGGTGGCTGCATTTAGACATGAATGTAAATGAAAATATCATGTAATTCAAAATCAGTAAAGCAATGGTTCCTAACAAATTTAACTGTGGAATGTAGTAAATTGAGGTTCAAAAGTAATTTTTGTAAGCCCCTGTTCTCCAACGTATGGTTTTCCAGCCTGTTGAGTTGTAGTTTTACAGCAGCTGGCAGTGGTGTGAATAGAGAGGGTCCCATAGCAGAGATTAAACAACCAAGACAAAAGGGCTTGGTGTTTTTTCTTCTCCCTCCAACTCCTTTCCATGACCTTTGGGCCAACTCCCTACCCCCTTGTTTTCTAACAGTGCAGTTCCTCTGGAGATGGGAGTGCTATACATAATAGCTAAGTGGATGGGACTAATGAGGAGTGGGTCTCCTCTCCCTAAGGGCCTCATACCAGTTGAATGGTTGGCCTCTATGTTACATTAGGCCCTTGATAGCTTGAGAGCTCATATTGGAGACCACTGATGTTAGCGCTCTACGCTATGGTGACCACTGATGTTAGCGATCTACGCTATGGTTGGTACTCCGTAGTGCAGGATTTTATAAGTATCAGACCTACAAATGAAGAGGGGAAAAGTCAAAGATAGAAAGAATATAATATAGAAATGTTATTCCCCTTCTTTTTACATAGTCTTCCGTATAATACTCAGAGGCCATACTGTATGATGATGGTCATACTGGATGAGATCACCCCATTGAGTGATGAAGCAATGGCTAAATAAGTTCCGTTTTTCCATTGAGACCTATTAGTTCCACCATGTTTCTTCTGCATTTTCCATCAAACCTACTAACAATACTATCATTTCAGATGACATTATCATAAGCCATCACATTTATTTTGGGAGCATAGAGACTATAATAAAAGGACCAACTAGCTGATAATAATAGGATTATTCTATGTGACTGACTTTATCAGATTGTTGTGGTTTATGTGAAGCCAAGTCTTCATGCCATTTAGTAGAATTGTTCTCTATACAAGCTGTGTGAGATTAGATTTAGTTTGATAAATAGACAAGCAAGTAGGCACATAGGCCCTTTATTGTTTCTAGCACCACAAGTGATTACAGACTGCAGAAGGTTCTGGATCTCCAGAAGCTAATTCACGAAGTAAAAGAAAAAAAAAACAGCAGTAAAAGCTACAAATGTGCTCACCTAATGCTTCTTCCTGGAATCTGTAGTTCCTCAATGGAGTACAATCAGAAAGGGGGGCTTGCAGGCAAGCAAGGAATCCAAAGTAGTGCAAAAAATGTAGGAAATATCCTCAGCACATCCGCATTTGAAAATGTAAAAAAAGAGCTTTATTAGAACATGGATTAAAAGTCCAGAAGGACACAGGTAGGGCGTGTTACCGCTAACGCATTTTGAACACTTCATTTGAAAAGCGTCAGTGGTAACACGCCCTACCTGTGTCCTTCTGGACTTTTAATCCATGTTCCAATAAAGCTCTTTTTTTACATTTTCAAATGTGGATGTACTGAGGATATTTCCTACATTAATTTACGAAGTGTTCATGTTAGAGCACCTTCCTCTTGGTCACACAGGGCCCTTGTGCAGCTCCGCTGCCTGCACTAGCAACATTAACAGCGCCATGCAAGGCCAAACTAACTGTTCTGGATTTACATATAATATATATATATATATATATATATATATATTCGTTGCCAATGTTTAAAAATAATTCTGTGAATTTGTGAATCTAATGTTTTCATACAAGAGTAATAATGTCTAGGACCAGTATGCAGCACTGCATTCTCTAAAATGGTTATTTTAGCTTAAAGTGAACGCCCACCTGTTAACACTGTCGTTTTTAGGCCCAAATGCTGTGCTAATTAATTTCTTAATACATACTAAAAGCAGTCAGATCTCCAAATCCTCTTCATAGTCATTGAGTTAAATTAAATTAGTCTGATTGCCGAAAATCATCACTAGAGGGAGCTACTGTATACTGTGTTCATATTCATTTCAATGTATCAATAGTTTGCTGTTACCTCTTATAATATATTAAAGGGGTTGTACCCGAATCGACAATTATCACCCCATTAGTCAAGCATGCACCTTACACTTTATTCAATGTCTATGTTCCGCCAGTTCCGTAAGTTTTGAATGGAGCGGCAGCGCACATGCTTAACCACTGCTCCATTCAAAGTTCTACTCACTGTGGTTTGAGCAGTGACGAGGAGCGGGTCATTCGGTACTCCCGTTCTAGAGATCGGTGGGCCCCCCAGTGATCAGACAATTATCACCAATTCTGTGGATAAGTGACAATTGTTGATTTTGGTACAACCCCTTTAAGAAATGAATCAGCACAAAAAATTGGACCAATTTAGATTTGAAAAAAAATAGCGTTCAAGAGCAGACATTCACTTTAAAGCCTAATTCTGTCAGGTCCGTATTTCACACCGAATAACCACCTCTGTAAATTGAAAGCTGAAGGCATGCCTGGAAGAAATAAACCAGCCAAAAATGTTTGGTACATAACTTCCCTTGATCAGACAAAGAGAACTGAACTTTATTCAGAACAAAGAAACACACAGAGAAGACACATGCCCCTCCCTATAGATGGGGGACTTGCTTAAATCCCATTGGCTCCTCAGCTGTAAGTTTTCCTGTACATTCTTCTGCACACTCCTCTTTGCATTCCAGGGGGCGGTGTCTTCCAGAGGCGTGTTATGCAGGCTCTTTGTGCTCCATGAATCCAATATCTTTGTGTAATATACTGAATATATATATATATATATATATATATATGTAAGGATAATATTTTTCAAACAATATACATGGTAATGATCCCTGACAGTCCCCCCTAAAAATATTATTATTCTATCCCTGAATCTTGCCTATCAACCTACCACTAACCACTCGAACCAGGCGGGTAGGGGTTTTGGATTTCTTCACCAGCTTGAGACGAGCTACTCCTGATGAGTAACCCCCCTTTGTACCTGGACTTCCAAGGTGTCGGAGTGGTCCTAACTTTCCCTATTCTCCTCTGGATGGTTGTCTTGATATAATCTACAAACCGCTGCTGGTTGTAATATATATATATAATTAATCCGGTCTACATTTTATTAATGGTAACAACTGTCGCACTGTCACTTACTGTCCTAATGGGACTTTTACCCCTGCAGATATAACAGGTCATGGGCAGCACAGTGACCTTCACCTCACACCTCCACATAAAACTCCTCAGATTGTAATTTGCAGCACCGTGGCATATTTACACACATTATAATTATAAACCTCAGACATTATAAACAATAGGGCCTCAACTAATAATCATAATGCTATCACCCTCAGGTTTCGGGTCCCATCAGTTCATTGCCAGTCCTGTACACCATCGTCTTCTTCTTCTCCTGTCTTCTGCTCTTCACTGACTGTCACCCTCAGGGTAACCCACACAATTGTGGAGTCAGACTACGTTGGTGTCCAGTGGGGGAGTTATTATTACCCCCTCCTAGCCACTTACTTATCAAAACACTTGATCCTGCTGACGGATTCACTCAGGTCTTTGGTCTTTACTTTGATCTTTGCTGATGTCATCAGGACTTGGTTTGGTCCTTCTCATCTGTCCGACACCGTCTCCTTTAGTTTACGTCATCAGGCTGTACATAGCACCTCATGTTGTGAGCCTGGGGTGAGATCCCACGTAGACGGATTAGTGGAGTTTTATTGTGACTACCACAAACCCTCCGTATCTGTCCTCTTCTTCCGGTAAGTTACTTGTCTGGGCGGCTGCTTAGAATTGTGACACTGCCGTCAGTTCATGATAAACGCGTTGTACTGGCTCAGGCTGCGCCTGCCGCATCTCAGTGATGGAGTTCATCGTGTTAAAAGTCTTTTAGTTCATATTTACTGGCACTTTTCTGGGGACCCCCAACTCTTGTCAATTGTTAAAATAAATACTAATCTGGTGATAACATCATCCGCATACAATATAAACGTTGTTCTAAGTACATACAATAATGTCAGGCCCTTAAATGACATCAAACACCTTTAGATAAGGAAAAACTTCTCTGTTACAATGGACAGGGCACCTAGAAGATGTGTAATTATTGGGTACATTTCATTTGCACTTGGTGATACCCTTTCAGCAGGATTTGTACCTTGATCTCAGCTGATTGCCTAGAACATCTCCACCTCACAGAAACATATACAGATTCCACATGTTTATCTGACAAGTGTCTTAAACCTATTTTTCTTACTCTAATCTGGTTCGTTCTACCTGGGAAGGCCTCTCAAGGTCGGTTCTCTTCGGGGGAGGCGGGTATGATAAGGTTGGCACAGGTCTGCCAGGACTGTTCTGTAGGCAAATCAAACAGCTCTAACAGAATTTAGCAGCATCAGCTGTAAAGCCTGGGACATACCAATTAGATCTTACCACGTCGATCCTTGCAGTCTTGGGGCATATGTGAGGTCATACACCATCAATGCAAGTGCCATCAAGAGTGCCTTGGGTGTTACCGGTTCATCTTCCCTTATCCGTCCACATTCTGTTAGAATCTGGTTCTCACGCCTTCCGCTCCCAGTTGGACTCTTCCTGTGAAGAACAAGCTTTTCATAGGCTAATCAGTAATTGATCTTAATCAGATAATTAACTTGAAGGAGAACATTAACAATGACAGATTTATTTTAAACGTTCACACTGATCAGTAACTAAAACTTACAAACTGATTCTTCTTCTTTATATACATATCTATACATACACATATACACTGCACAGAATTCTCTACTCTAAAATTTCCCTTTCACAACAAAAATAAACAAATAAAAATGTTTTCGAATGGGAATATTCCGCTTCTGTACCTTTTATCTGACGCAATACTCTAATAGTCCAATGCTAAGGCTGGTCTAGAACTTTACATAAAACTTAACTTCAGAATTTAATATTCCCACAACACTTCTTAAATACAGTTATTAAACAAACTAACTTTGGGACAACGTCTAGAGAACTGCTAACATCTTATCATTGTACAAACATCAGGTCAATACTTGGGATAACACTGTTCCCCTGTCACTTACACACAACGTCTGCAGTGGGGAAGATACCGGCCGGGCTTCAGGCCCCCCTGAGAACAGATCTACACACACGAGCACATTGTCATACACTTCTACCTTGGGTAGTTGTATGTTCTGCAGTCGCTGGGACTGTTAATCTGGCCGGGCTGCACTTTTCACAGGTACCTTTGCAGTTTTACCTATGTCATGCCGTACGCACATCATGCCGGCTGCTACAAACCTAGTGGTGGCATTATTGTATCCAGGGACAAGCCAATTTACTGACACCTAACTGCATATACCCTTGTTGTCAGGTCTGTCTTCTCTCGCTCTCTCAATTGGCTTACCCGATGATCCAATAAAGTTCCTACTACCAATGGGCCCTTAATTGTGGGCGATGCCAAAAGCGTACCTAGAGTCAGTGTAAATGTCGGCCGTCTTACCTTCTGCCAGGTTACAAGCCTCAGCGAGCACCTCCAGCTCCGCTCCTTGAGATGAACAAGAAGGTGAGAGTGGTTTCTGGATGATTTACCTTGTGCCTCGTATCCTGTCTTGTACATACTGTATATGATCAAGTATCTCTACATTACAAATTTACATTTAAAAAAAACCATGTCACATATAGATAGAACATTTCAAAGGGGTGGCGTCTTCATTCTCAAAAATAAAAACAAATGTTATACACTTCTTCACACTCATCAGATAACCTAGAATGCTTGAGAATCCCACCCCCATCAGGTCCTATAGATACCTGAATAATACCACAATAAAAAGATTCTTACTAAAAATCTGGCATAAAATTAACAATGTTCAGATATTTTTCACCTCCTTCCAAACTAAATCTGTAAAGACACATGGTCTCTTACACAATACCTCATATTGTGTGGAGACTACAGCACAGCATACCCAGTGCCATATTTACTGTTCTGGAAATATCTACTCAGAAAAACCTCAACATTTAGGTTACTCTCATACACATTTAATCTGGATTACTCATTGGGGTCTCTTACACATTTTTAGATCTCCTGAAACCAAATTAATTAACTCAAAAAAACCAAAATTGTACCTGATCAGTTCCTTCACCATTCCCCCCTTTGTGGACTCTGCGAAAGTAATGTAGCAGAGTTCAAAACGACATCTCAACATAACACTAGTTTAACCCCCTGTAATGTACAACAGCCTGAAACAAAAATGACTTTTTCCTGACAAATACATTTGATCTTTACAATGACATAATTTATATGTGAAATCAAAAACAAAACAATTGTAGTTAGTTATTCAATAAAAACAGAAAATATTATATCTGATAACATTAATTACTGCAAACCAATAAACTGTATATAAAAATAGGGAACGGTGGGGGCACATACATTTTCAACACCCCGTGTCTCACAGTATCTGTAGTTTAATACATCTGAATTATCAAAACACATGAAATCTGATCACATCATAACACATAAATATCGTAACTTTTATAAACAACAGCGCATGCGCAAAGAGAAGAAATTTATTTATGTTTGTAGACATTACTGATATATATATCTAGCAGTGCATATTGTAATCCCTTTGTCCCATCAGCCCTGCAGACTGCACCCAGTCAGCCCCCCTCCTCCACCCAAACACAGCACACTACAGGGGAGAGGGAGGGGGGTCACACACTCACAGCTTCTAACAGCGTCTAGTCTCACAATCTTAACACTTTCAATGCCGGCAAAACAACATACGTATCTGCAATCATTCATCACACTATTGTATAGGAATTATCTACGTTCAAAACATCAACCACATAATTTGTAACAGTATCCAATCTGTCGGCCACCATCTCTATATTATGATGACGTGTTGTTTCATCAGTGAACTAGACTGGAACTTCTGTAAATAGAAAAAAACACTACAAATGACAAAATTAACAAGGCGATTGTTTCATACTGATTTGGTTGGGCCGGGCGTGGCCACATCAGGGGTGGGTGGTGGGGGGCAGCCTCTCCCATTAGAAACACAGTGCGCAGCTGTGAGGGGGGGGGGTTTCCCACCAACAATGAGGACACACTCAACATGAGGTACGGAAGCCATTACCGGGCGTCGGCTGGTCCTGTTTTCTAATACATACAATACCTTTCTTATTCCTAACTTCCTCTTCTGCAAATCCCTCTAAAGCACTTTCCATCAATTTCTTCATTTCACTCACATACTGCCTCCCTTCTCTTCGCTTCATTAAATCATATGCCTAACAGTCTATATTATACACGTAATTTATATAACAATTTTCGGTCAACGACTCCCAGGCCTCGCCGGAAATATTAAAATTCCTCAGTCTACAGCTTCCGGTCCGCCGAAATATAATTTTTATTTAGACTCTCCGGCTTCGCTGGAAATATTAAAATTTCACAGTCTAGCTCTCCGGTCATGTTATATAATTTTATTTAGACTCTCCGGTTTCGCTGGAAATATTAAAATCCCAGTCGATAACTCTCCGGTCTCTTATATAATTTTATTTATTTCGACTCTAATTACCCAGAGGATGGTTAGTCGGGCGCGACTAAGGTCTCACAGGTTTTTTTACCCTCACAGCGGAAAATATCACCTCTGTCGCCTGAGATAACCCAGGAAATCAACAAAAGGGTTCTACAGATCGCCACAAGACTGCCCACTAACACAGATAAGACGAAGATTTATAAAATCAATTCGCTTACCGTGTTATTGCGGAGGTGATCAAATTCCTTCAGTGGGCAACTTTGAGTCCTCTGTTTCACCCTGTGATTGTCGGTTGTCCGGATTTTGATATTTCCTCAAGTGAGGCCCCACGTTCGGGCGCCAAATGTCAGATCCGTATTTCACACCGAATAACCACCTCTGTAAATTGAAAGCTGAAGGTATGCCTGGAAAGAAATAAACCAGCCAAAAATGTTTGGTACATAACTTCCCTTGATCAGACAAAGAGAACTGAACTTTATTCAGAACAAAGAAACACACAGAGAAGACACATGCCCCTCCCTATAGATGTGGGACTTGCTTAAATCCCATTGGCTCCTCAGCTGTAAGTTTTCCTGTACATTCTTCTGCACACTCCTCTTTGCATTCCAGGGGGCGGTGTCTTCCAGAGGCGTGTTATGCAGGCTCTTTGTGCTCCATGAATCCAATATCTTTGTGTAATATACTGAATATATATATATATGTAAGGATAATATTTTTCAAACAATATACATGGTAATGATCCCTGACAATTCCACTGTTAAGAAATTTCATGGTTTAAAACTGCCTTAACAATAGGCTTGCCATTGATCCCTAAATGTCCAGGAGACTCCCGAAAGAAGGGGAGATCTCCCGCAAAAAGGCACATATCCCGGGCGTCACAAATACTCACCTCTCCCCATTCCTGTACTCCTGGTCGTTGTCCTAACCCTGACGCAGAGGAGTGCAGGAATGGGGAGAGGTGAGTATCTGTACATCTAGACTGAGGTCTGTATAGGGGATAGTAGTCTGGTCTGGGGTCTGTATAGGGAAAAGCCTAGTCAGGACTGATAGTAGTGCACAGCTGATAGTAGGTTTGTTTGGTGTCTGTATAGAGGATAGTTTGGTCTGTGGTCTGTATTAAGAAAATAGTATGGTCTGTGATCTGTATTTAGGGGGAGCCTGGTCTGGAGTCTGTATAGCGTGTAGTCTAGTCTGATGTCTTTATAAAGTGATAGTCGTCCGGTCTGGGGTCTGCATTAAGAGGATAGTAGTCTGGTTAAAATCTGCCTTGTAAAAAGGTGTGGCCAACAAAAAGAGGCGTGTCTTACATAAGTCTCTCTGAAAGCCATTCCCAAAAGTTGGCAAGTATGATTAACAACTGAGTGACTTTGTAAATACTTTGTGTTACCTTTTCTATACTTATTTTGAGTCTTTTCCTTTCTCTATTCATATAGATAGAAGCTTTTAAAATTCTACTGGTCGACCATGGTAAAACAGATCTGATGCAGGGAAAATTTATTATTACATGGCAGTCATTCAGATGAATTTTCCGAAAATAGTCATTTTAAATAGATCTGTTCAATAAATTATAATTTAAAATGTTTTAGAAAACTGAACTGATAACAAGACGTAAGGCTTTGTCCTCAATGATGCTTAAAATGTAGCTTTCCCATCACAAGCAAGCATACCCACTAGGGCCTATTTAATAGGAAGGCATTTATAAAACTGGGACTGTACCCCTAGAGTGAAATGATACAATTCTGGCTGCCTGCAGCTGCCACAAGGGGGAGCTTGTGAGCTTACTGCATACTGTTTTATTATTTAATTTAATGCAAACACTTCATGCAGTAAGCTCCTGAGCTCCCTCTAGTGGTAGCTGCAGACATCCAGAATTTATCATTTAACTATATGGCTATGCAGAGGATGTGGAGTTCTGTATCAGAAAAACTGAGATCTGATCACTATAAAGATATATTATTAAATTAATCAGCACATAATTTTTACCTACTTAGATAAACCCCAATTGTGTTCAAGGGTGGACAATTAATTTAAATATTTATTCCATCTGCCTATGGGCCATACTTTCTCTTATTGTCCTCAATAACATTTAGAAAACTTTAGCTTAGTGTTAGGAGTATGATGCAAATGTGTACTACTGTCTTTGTTTTATATGTTCTGTACTTTGCGTTCCAAGCACTGTTCTATCAGGATTAGGGCCAAGATCAGGAAAAAATAACTACCCCATAATAGATGCATTCAATAAATGAAATATTTCCTGTGTCTTTTTAAGCTTATTTGAAATGATCCGCTAATTGCTGCAAGTTAATTTTAGAATTGTTTTGATAGCCTGTAAATGTTTATGCAGGTGTCATTTACGCAAGATTTATAAGAAATGAAAAATGATAAAGCGAGAGCTTTACACAATATTTTCCGATGTTTCTTCCAATTATAAATATCTGTTCATGGTCCCGTTTCCTAAAGGCACAATTGAAAGTTTTGTTATATATTATGATTAAATAGAACATGTTCTGTTAAGTAAGCAAGGAGCATACAAAGTGGCATTAGGATTTTTAAGTAAACCAATAAATATATCCCTTCATTGACATCAATGAAAAAAGATCAATATTTACCTAGCTACACTATATGGCCAAAAGTATGTAGACACCCTTCCTAGTTATTGAATTCAGGTGTATCAGCTACACCCATTTCAAACAGGTGAATAAAATCAAGCACACAGTCATGCAATCTCCACAGACATTCATTGATAGCAGTATGGGTGGTACTAAAGAGCTCAATGACTTTAAACGTGGCAATGTCATAGGATGCCACTATTGCCACAAGTCAGTTTGTGACAATTCTGATCTGCCCATGTCATCTGTAAGTGCTATTATTGTGGAGTGTAAGTGTCTAGGAACTCTATTCACACTGCGTTTGCAGTGTATGTTCAGCACATGCACCAGGAAAGTGGCTCTCCCTTCTATCTCATAGAGGTGGCTCGCAACAGGCTATTTCCTATGAGTTATTTCATACATAACCTACTATGAGGCAGGGTTTAAAGTGGCCCAGCAGAGTACCAGAGGATACACCAATTGTGGTGCTCAAGACTGCAACACTAGACAATCGCTATCATATGGGTGAAGCACGCATCAACACTGACAGAAAACAAAAAGGCACAAGTAACTCACCAGTAGACAAGCGGAACCAACACCGAAGATAGTAGAAGATAGAGATAATGCATATACGGTGTGCATGGCAGATAAATAGCAAACAAAAGATGTTAACAGACGAATAGACAGTGGACAATAATAAACAGCACTAATGACCCTATCTGAATACTATGCCACTGCAGGGTAAGACAACAGCTTGGCAGCAAACAAACCAGTGAAACTATGATCCCAGGATACACATTAAACCACTATACAAAAACGAGATCTCTCAGAGGACCAACAGGTCCCACAGTTAAACAAACACACAGACAGACAGGGAACAAGGTCACAAACAAGAATCTGGAAAGAGTTAGCACATGCCAGAAACAGAATAACTAGCACCTTAGTAATCCAGGCCTAAAGTATATATAGGCCCAAGAAAGGTACTTTGTCCTAATCAACCAGGCAAAGCTAAATCATGACCAAATCCAGATTCAGACCAAAGGCATTGCCTAGCAACGCCCAAACAGAATTTATAACAGAATCATTGATTAGCAGCAGTCCTGACATCTATGCAAAGATGAGCCATCTGTGGTGCATATGAGGCTAATAAACACCAGCGGGAGGGGTGCACATAGGAGAGACCATGGCTACTGAACACCAGCTAGGGGGAACTGCACATAAGATGGATCCAGGCTACTGAATGCCAGCTTAGGTGTTGCACATATGAGAGATTATGGCTACTGAACACCAGCTTGGGGGGTGCACACAAGAGACCACGGCTACTGAACGCCAGCTTGGGGGGTGCACACAAGAGACCATGGCTACTGAACGTCAGCTCGGGGGGATGCACATAGGAGAGAGAGCTGTCAACTTTTGTTAACTTATTCTTTTACCAGAGCGGTTACTGAAATTTCTCCTTGCGATGTTGATCACCTGGGGAGAAAAGTCCACAGATCTAATGGTAACTGGCAGTAGGAACTCTGTGCCCTTTTTTTCTGTCCCTCAGGGTATTGCCATGAGTTTCCACTGACAAACAGAAGTATGGAAGAACAGCTTCTGTGTTGAAAATTTGCTCTTATTTGGTGATGGGTCTGATTATTTCCATTTCTTGTCATATTTCTTGGACCATAAATACATAAATTGACAAGCTTGATAAAGAAATCTCTTCTTTTTTATGCAACTGCCTTATACATAACTGAGAAGTGCTATTTACCAGCCAAACATAGGTTAAATGTTATAATAACATAAATATTTGTAGGCAATTACTTAACTTACTGCAAGCATTGAGCAATCATATATTAAGGCGGAGGCTTCTTGTTATCGGAAAAAAAAAGAGCTACAAACAGGGCAGTCTGTCAAGACAATGTAGCCCCAGGTCTTTTTCCATGAAACTGTCACCCTTAGGAAAACAGATATTTAAGAAAGAAACAAAACCGGCAAAACATCCCACAACCGTGACACTTGGCTCTGGTAATGGGAAAATAATTTGCTAATGACAAGACAGGAAAAAAAAATACAGCAAGTTGTCTAGAATTTAATATTCTGATGTCTTAACTAATCTGCCACATATGGGAAATGCTGCAATATTTTATTTTACTTATTGTTTTTTTAACTTCTGAGCACAATGGAAGAAAAGTAAGAAATGGTAATGTACGTAGTCTCCTATAGTCCAGGTCCAAGGAGATGTTAGGTTAGAGTTACAACATGGTAAATGATGTCCTATGACAGCAGCAGCTGTACGGACAATTTTTTTTATTATTATTTATTCTAAAAGAAAATACAAAAATACAAAAGAGTGAAAGCAATGACCAATTTAAAAAAAAACACCCTGAATCCAACTCCCCTTCCCCCGTCACGGGAGACAAAGAGAGAAGGAAAAAAGAAAAGCGGGGCCAACCTAGGAACTTAATAAAATAAAACATAGTGTGGAAAATTATGAAGCCCTCTACACCAGTTTCTATTTTTATGCTAGCTCTGGCACTTTTCAAAGTGTAGGTGTGGCTTATTGGGAGGGGCGGGGCACAGTATAAATTTACTATAACTAATGCCAGAAAACATTAAATAAGTAAATTATAGCGCAAATGTACTCCACATAACTATTGCAGGGTATTGTACCAGCGATCTAACGATCGCATGTTCAAGTACACTAGTGGGATTAAAAAAATAATATCAAAAAGTAAAAGAAAAAAAAAACATTACTAATTTTTCGGCAAAAGTATTTGAAAAAAATCCAACATAATTGGTATCGCCATGTCCATAAAAGTCCAAACTGTTAAGCTATAACCTTATTTAACCCTCAGAGTGAACATCATAAAAAAAGAAAACACCATAATTCATGTTTTTTGGTCACCTTACCAAAAAGATGCTTGTTCCCGGAAATAGTACCAAGAAAAATTACAGAGCGTCCCGCCAAAAACAAGCTCTCACGCCAATCCATCAACAATTTTTTTTAAAAGTTATGGGTAATATGGCAACACATATTTAACAAATGGTTTTTATTTTGCGAAAGTAGTAAAACATAAAAAAACAATATAAATTTGCTATCGCCGTAATCGCATTTACCCGCAGAATAAAATTAATATCTAATTTTTACAGCACAGTAAACGCTGTAAGAACGAAACACAAAAAACTATAGAGGAATTATTGTTGGTTTTTTCCAAAAGTTTTAACAGATCATAATTTTTTTAAGTTTCCAGTACATTATATGGTACCTTATATGGTGCCAATAAAAACTACAACTCGTCCCTCAAAAAAAAACCCTCATATGAAAAAACTAACAAAAAACGAAAAAAGGCGGCGGCGGCGGCAAGGGGTTAAACAAACAATTGGAAATGTAGTGCAATCTATAATTCAACATAAATTGAGAAAATGATGAGAGTGGTTGAGTGAAATCAAACTTATACCTTAGACACAATGTATTATAGCAAAGATCTTGTTCTCACTTTCTTTGATTAGTGAATTAAAATTGTCATTTAGCTTTGAAAAGTGTCTAGTGGTGACGCATCTTAAGGGATTCATCTGTGTCCAGGACCCATGGTAATGCAAGATAATCGGATACAGGGCAATGGTTAAGCAGCGCCACTCTTGTTCATGGGCTGTGGCTAGTATTGCAGCTCAGACTCATTCAGGTCAATGGAACTGAGCTGTGATACCAGGTGTGTCCCAAGACCAATCACCCTGGTAATGCCATCTAATTATGGCTATGGAGCATCTGGTAGTTAGTAGGACATCCCTCCATCCATCCTCAGACCTCTTGCGATTAACAACGTCCCCCCCCCCCCCCCATTTCTTAACAAAAGGCAATGATCTTGATCATTACAAAGAGATTGGCCAGATTTTCAGGAAGTTCATCATATAAAATAAGACCACGTAAGCAGAGGTGACTTGAGTCTTCTGGTCCCCGATATGAAATCTGTACAAGGACCCCACCCCCCCCCCCCAATTGTAGTGTGAATTTACAGTATCGCTATTGGGCTACCTCAGACACCAGGACCCAGTTGCATCTGCAACCTTTACACCTTCCATTGTGACTATCAGGGTATGTTCACACGAGGGCGTCCGTAACGGCTGAAATTACGGGGATGTTTCAGCCTGAAAACATCCCCGTAATATCAGCCGTAACGGCATGTGCAGGCGCTTGAACGCCGCGTCAATTACGGGCGTAATTGGCGCTGCTATTCATTGGAGTCAATGAATAACGGCTCCAATTACGGCCAAAGAAGTGACAGGTCACTTCTTTGACGCGGGCGTCTATTTACGCGCCGTCTTTTGACAGCGGCGCGTAAATTACGCCTCGTGTGAACAGACAAACGTCTGCCCATTGCTTTCAATGGGCAGATGTTTGTCAGCGCTATTGAGGCGCTATTTTCGGACGTAATTCGGGGCAAAAACGCCCGAATTACGTCCGTAAATAGGCCGTGTGAACATACCCTTAGCTTTCGGCATTGAACATTTTAAGTCCAGATACTCATCAGAAAATATCCTTAAATTCATTAGTAAGTGGCGTTGGTCATTAAATAGTGAAGTTTCCGCTTTGTAGTTGGCATTAATTGTTGATCTACAATACAATACACAGCACAATTTGCAATGTATTCACTTACCACAGGCATCCAGTGCCCCAGGCTGTGTCGAAGCTCTTTATGTATTGTCTCCAGGTATCTGTTCCATTCCTCAGGCGTGTAAAATCTATACACATAAGAGTCATGTTGATCTATTGAATATTATACTATCTGATCATTAAGAAGTTATTACTATCTTGTTCTTCCTTTAACTTTTTAATTTATTAGATTTTTTCCATCGTTTGTGTGCAAGACTAATAAAGACATTGCAAGAGTAGAATGATTCATTTGTTTAAACTTCATACAAAGCATAAATTGTGTTTTTCTGCACTTGCATACTGTGTATTGTGTGACAAACTGACATTTTTAGGGTCATATAGTTTCATTTATCACCCTCTGAAACCTTCTCTATTTTAGCAGGTGCCTTACAATCTGTGCCGCCTATAGGCGATGGCCTACTGTGCCTAAAGGTAAATCGGGCTCTCCTGGTATATGGACCCCTTCCTATCCAATAGCTCATAATACATTACCTCCCTTATATCTTTTAGCAGATCCCCCATGGATTAGGAAATTTTGCTGTTGGATTGCAATAAACCAGGAATGGAAATTCATATAATCCATAAATTTTGTGTTTTACTAGATTTTGCAACATACTGTACTTACCTATAAAACATAGAGGTCCTCATTAGCTCAGGTCCACCACTTCTAGCCTCCTGGCAACCATAACTCTAATGATTTGCCACTCAGTTTGACTGAAGAAGTCATACTATCGGCCATCACCCTGAAGCGGCGGGAGGCCAATAGCAGGGGACCGGAGCAAAATTTTAAAGGACAGTATATTGTAGAGTTTATAGTTTTTATACAAAGGGCAGCTTTGTCAGGTTTTTAAAAACTGGACCTACTTTTAGACAATCCCTTTAAGTAATAATTTAGATGTTTTGTTCAGGCTATATGACACTACTGATAATATTCTCATAATTAGAGTGTATAAAGCTACTATATCACCGGACAGTATTAAAAATGGCAGTACAGGATATCCCAGGTTCAGAGCTGTTAAGTGTGTATAGGGGCTTAGCTTTTGCATCAGGAACATGCAGCAAATAAATCTACAGAACGTGCCATGTATGTCTTGATGCACCTACTCAATGCAACAGTCATACACAAGACGACAAATAATTTTTCACCCTCTATACTCTATGTTCATGGGATTCATTAGGGGACTACATTTTTGGACCTTTTGTCCCAGGACGACAACCACTATCCATAAACCCTATTGACATCATAGAGAGGAGGTCCCCAATTTTGGATTCCCCTCTATGTGTCAGAACAGAGAGCTATTCTGTAAATGCCACTAATGCTCTGGTGGATCCAGAACTTCAAAGCATTACATGGACGGTCATTCATTTGAATGGCCACAATGTAATGCTAGTTGTATGCCTAGATGCGAGCAGTCGCCTTCATTTTTAAAGAAGGATTATTTTTTTATCTGAAACAATCAGCTTAAGAATCACACACTTTCCATTTAAATCAATGGGTTATCTGTATAAGGCACGAATGTGTCTGGTCCTCCAGAGCTATAGACTCTCTATGTAGCCACTCTCTCCTCTGGCTTATAGGTGAGGGTCCTGAATGTGGGTCCCCCTCTATTAGCTCGATATTCAGTAATATGTTATTTAAAAATGGGTTTTCTAAACCAGACAACCCCTGTAATGGCTCTGTAGCACTTAGTGCGACTCTACCTCTCTGCATTCTTCTTTGAAAGCCAGGTTACACTCAAGGCGAGTGCTAGTGATCTACAGCTATTATGTATCAATAAATAGAACAAAACCCTTAGTTGAATAGTTTATACTAAGCAAGGCCGATATATCATCGGCAGTCTATTGCTTTATCAGCTTTATTGACAATTATCCTTACAATTAAAAAGGCTCTGTCACCAGTTTAATATTTCTCTATCTCCTTATTCACAGGTAAAAAGATTACGCTGTGACGTGACTTCCGCAGTTCCTTCACCGGAGCGACGGGAGAATGACCAGATATCGCCTCCTGCCGTGCCAGGACAATTATCCTCCTCAGCACCATTCCTGGCACGGCTGGAGGCGATATCTGATCATTTTCCCGTCGCTCCGATGTAGGAACTGCGGGAGGAAGTCACATCACAGCGTGATTAGATAGGAGATAGAGAAGTATTAAACTGGTGACAGAGCCTCTTTAAAATACAAGTTCTATTCACAAATTTATTGGCCATCTGTTCGTTCGCCTACAGGATCTGTCTCACAACTGCTCCAGACACTCACTATGGTCCAACAAGTTCTCCGTAAACATATAATTATCTGCAATCGAAAAGCAATCTGTTAATAATTTGTTCATTTTGTGTACCAGATGAACTTTGATATTTATTTCCAAGAACCCACAACTGGATTAAGATAATATTAGTGACTCTTTATTAAAGTAGACAGTTTCTATCCTAAAATATCCTAAAAGAGGAATACCCAGACATCCGTTACATTGGCTAAAGTATTTGGTTTCAACTGTATTTTTATTGAAAGTTTTCAAAATTCACACGTGACATAAGGACTCATGGGCAGACCATACAATCCATTTGACATATTAGAAAATACAAACAGATAAAACAAGACACAAGGAAAAAGACAAGAGGGAGGGGGGGGGGAAGAAAACCAAAAAGGTCAATCAAGGACCAATCAAAATTCTAACTCCGAGATATTGGTAGCCAATACTTATCCCATGGATCCCAGACCACTTTAAAACTGTATAACGTCAATACGTCAAGTGAGGCCATCATATGTTCCATAGTACGAATTTCCCTAATTCTAGTCAGTAAGTCGATGTGAGAGGGAGGGGCAGTCTGTCTCCACTTCCAAGTAATCAGGGTTTTAGCAGCAGTGAGAAAGTGCTGAAAAAGTCGAGCTATGGGTTTCTCCAAGGACCTAGGAGGGACATTCAGGAGATAATGAAGAGGATCTAGAGGAATATCCTGCTGCAATACCGCTACCACCAAATTCCTAACCTCCAGCCAAAACTGTTGCACCAGGGAGCAGCTCCAAAAAATATGGAACAGGTCTCCCCTCTGGACTCTACATCGCCAACAATCCGAAGGAATACCCGGATTGAAGCCGTGCAAGTGGGCGGGGGTATGGTACCAAAACATAAGAATTTTATATTGATTTTCTTTATATGTAGTACAGAGGGAAGTTTTAGCTGCTTGTGACCAAATGATCTGCCACAATGAGGAAGGGATAGATTTATTCAACAGGGTCTCCCATTTTAACATATATCTATGCCCGGGTAGAGGGGAGTCATCCGGGGACAGTAATATTGTGTAAATAGCGGATATGAGCCCTTTAGTAGTGGTAGTATGATGACACAGTTTCTCAAAGTTTGTAGGTGTAGTGACCCGATTGGATCCGAAAGTTTGTTGCATGTGATGCCTGATCTGAAGATAGTGAAAAAAGGTAGAAGAGGGGATGTTATGATGCTGTTGGAAATAGGAAAACGGGTGAAGCTCTAGCGTATGAGGATCAACCATATCTGCCAGGTGGAATACCTCTGCCCCCGTCCACAATCGGACCACCCGGGAAGTAGTACCCCCTGGAATAGTGAGAGTATATAGTACCGAGGTCAACGGCGGACAACCCGACGCCAAATTAAAGCATTGTTTACAAGCTTCCCATACCTCCCGTTGAAAGCGCATTGGACCTAACAGAGACGAAGAAGGCAAGGCCAGCGGGTCGCCCCATAACAAAGAGTTTGGATGAACAGGAGCCATCCACAATTTTTCTATTTCGGTCCACTTGTTGTACGCCCGTAGGGACACCCAACAGGGGATACGACAAAGATGGGACGCCCAGTAGTACTTCACAATGTCAGGAACAGACAACCCCCCTGCAGATCGACTAGACAATAAAACAGATTTCGGGATTCGATGTCTGCCGGAGTGCCATATGAACCTGAGAATGGAAGACTGCATTGCCCTCAGTTCCCTCATAGGTACTGCCACTGGTAGGGTCTCAAAGAAGTACAATAATTTAGGGAGCAGGGTCATTTTGACCACTGCAATGCGTCCAAAAAAGGACATGGGGAGAGGACCCCACCTGGCCATAAGTCTACGCAATTCTACAAAAAGGGGAGGGAAATTAGCCTTGTAGACCGATGCATAAGAGGGAGTGAGCTGGACTCCCAAGTAAGTCAGGGAGGCTTCTTTCCAGTTGTAGGTGTAGTTGTGTTTGAGGAGCAATAGGTCTTGGTGTGGGACATTAAAAGGGAGCGCTTCCGTCTTAGAAGTATTAGTTTTATAACCTGAGAGCCGCCCATACCTATGAAGAAGGGCAGTAAGGGTAGGAAGGGAGATATGGGGTTTAGTGATAGTCAAGAGAATGTCATCGGCAAATAGGGGAACCTTGAACTCTTTATCTTGTATCTTGACCCCTGCTATATCTATGGATTGCCGTATTTGAGCTGCAAGGGGTTCAATACAGAGCACAAATAAAAGAGGGGACTGGGGGCATCCCTGACGCGTACCATTCCAAATCTGAAATGGGGGAGAAGTGGAGTGCGGAAGTTTAATCGCCGCCGTCGGGGTGGAGTAAAGACCACGCAGAGCCGTCAGGAATGGACCCGAAATCCGAAATGATTTCAGAGTTTCAAACATAAATGGCCATCCCAAGCGATCAAACGCCTTCTCCGCATCCAGGCTAAGAAGGATCGCTGATTCCTCTTGCCTGTGAAGGGCATCAATTAGATCAAGGGTCCTCCGTGTGTTATCTCCCCCTTGTCTAAGGGGCACAAAGCCCACCTGATCTTTATGGATCAAAGATGGGAGTCAGACATTAAGTCTATTTGCAAGAAGACGAGTAAATTTTTTTTAAATCAGAGTTCAAAAGAGCTATGGGTCTATAATTTGAGCAATCTGCATGGTCTTTACCCGGTTTAGGGATTAGTGTAATTTGAGAATGCAGAAACGTTTGAGGGATGGGAGAACCCTGTAAGAAGTCGTTAAATAAGGAAACCATTTTTGGAACCAGGATCTCTGCAAATGTCTTATAATACTCATACGTGAAGCCATCCGGCCCAGGGGCTTTACCACCAGGGAGGTCCTTCAGTATATCCGACAATTCCTCCGCAGAGATCAGTGCATTCAAAGACGAAAGCTCTGTGTCTTTTAAGCTAGGGAGATTACATGAGGAGAGATAAGTTTGTAGCGTTTCCCACCTACGGTCTGGATCAGAGGGTAATGTGGTTTGGCAAATGATATAAGGATTTATAGTAAGCATGGAAGAGTGTGGCTATCGTGTCTGGGTGATGTTGGAGGAGGCCAGCGCTATCTTGGACCGCTTGCAGAGTGCGAGCAGTCGCCTGATCCCTCAATAGACGGGCTAGAAGCGAATGGGCTTTGTTGCCCTTATCATAATATCTCCGTTTTGTGTATAAAAGTGATTTTTCTACTCCATCCATCCTTAGGTTGCGCTCTAGCCTCTATCAACTTTCGCAGTATCGGCACTGTCAGCTGAATCCCCATTTCCCCCTCCAATTTAGTAATTTTCCGAAGGAGAGCCGCCTTTTTGGCCCTAGAGGCCCTTTTTAGTCTGGAACCCATAGCCATGCAATGCCCTCTCATCACCGCCTTATGGGCCACCCAGAGAGTGGAAATTAGTGGAACCGAGCCCTTATTAAGTGTGTAGAATTCACGCATGTGATCAGCCAGGCCGTCCCTAAGGGTGGGGGATTTAATTAAAGTTTAATTTAGACGCCAATGACATACTCTCATGGAGGGTCTACCTATCTGCAAAGTAACTGAGACTGGCTCATGATCTGACCAGGAGATTGGGTCTATGACCGCCGTCTGAAGCAAACGGAGGGCGGGACATTACCAAAGAAGTAATCTAGGCGCGTGTGAGTGTTATGTGTATGAGAAAAGAAAGTATAAGACCAATCACTCGGATGATCAACTCGCCACAGGTCATAGAGATTATGTTCCCTAATCAGCTGCCTGAAGCGAGTAGAAAGTCTCGCGAGGGTGGGAGATGGAGTAGCGTGCGTAAGAGAAGCCCTGTCCATAATCATGGAGAACGGGATATTGAAGTCCCCACCTACCAACCATGCTCCCCTAGGGAGATTTTGTAGCTTAGAGAAAATTCTACGTAGGAATGGGATCTGCGCAGTATTAGGGGAATAGACATTACATAAGACAATGGGCTGGCCAGACAGAGTCCCCTCCAAGATAACATATCTACCCCCAGGATCTAAATGTGAGGTATGGACCTGTATGGGACACGTAGAGGAAATCAGAATGGCAACCCCCTCCCTCTTACGACCAGAAGAGGCGGAATACACAGCAGGATACGCCCCCATAGCAAAACGAAAGGAACCAGAAGAATCTAAATGTGTCTCTTGTAGAAAGGCGACCTCCGCTCCAAGCGATTTCAGCTCTCTAAGAAGTAAGCATCTCTTCACATTAGAGTTGAGGCCCTTTACATTAAACGTGACAAATTTAACCATGGTCATAGATGTAGGGGAGAAAAAGAAGTGATGTGGAAAGTGCAAATGTATAAAGCTCACAGTTACGTCGGGGCCGGTCTCTGTCAAGTCTCATGGCAAACCGTTCTCTATGATACCCGTCCTCCACGGAGGTTCGCGGAAGAGACAAATTTGTCTCAGCTATTATCGCGGAAAGAGGTGTAAAGGAAGGGGGAAACACCGGGAGAGAAACAAACCAGGGAGACAATACAAATATCAGCATTAACAACAAAAATACATTAAATCAGTGCACATCAGTTAAAGAACGGAATGTACTACCAGGGAGAATACTATACCCTGGGGTGGGTGTTGTTAAAGCAATTAAAAGCTTGCAATACAATAGTATCTTTTGCAACTCTCTCCTAAAACAGAGGGAGAACTGCAAAAAAAATACCCAAATCCAAGAGGAGGTCGGGTCTCAGCAATCAAATAACCTGGTACAAGGGTACGTAGAATTATGCAAAGGCCAAAGAAAAAAAAAAGGTGGATGAGCAAAGTTGTCTCAGGTCGATCCTACCCTGCCACAATTTACTTTAAAGGAATAAAGAAAAACAATTTATAACAAGAAATATAAGCTTAAATCAGCCTAAAACATTTCAGCTGGTGAAAAGAACATCTGATATAAGTGACCAGACTCCTTCACTTAAAGAGGCTCTGTCACCAGATTCTCAAATCCCTATCTCCTATTGCATGTGGTCGGCGTTGCAATGTAGAGAACAGTAACGTGTTTGTTTTTTTTAAAACGTTCATTTTTGGCCAAGTTATGAGCTATTTTATATATATATATGCAAATGAGCTTTGAAATGGACAACTGGGCGTGTTTTTTTTCGTATGTCCAACTGGGCGTGTATTGTGTTTTTAACTGGGCATGTTTACTTGTTTTACTAGCTGGGCGTTGTGAATAGAAGTGTATGATGCTGACGAATCAGTGACCAATCAGCATCATGCACTCCTCTCGATTCATTTACACAGCACATAGTGTTCTTACTAGAACGATGTGCAGCCACATACACAAGTGTCCTGATAATGAATACACATGACCTCCAGCCTGGACGTCATGAGTATTCAGAATCCTGACACTTCTGAATCTTTTCTGTGAGATTCCAGCAAGCCACACGTAATCTCGCAAGATTACGAGGTAAACGAGATTTTGTTTCCCTTGCTGGAAATCTCACAGAAAAGATTCAGAAGTGTCAGGATTCAAGTGCAAGTGATCTTCTTATAAAGATATCTAGGCAGGGCCTACATCAGGGCACTTCAGGTGGAATTGCTGTCAGGGGCTCAGGAAAATTAGGCTAAAAAAAGGAAACCACATTCACCGATTGCCACCTGCCACACCCTCCCCACACTATTTACTGCTGTGTTTAATAGGACTAAATATATTGGGGCCGATTTACTAATGTGTTTGCACCTGGAATAATGTTGCATCAGGTTTTAAACCTATTCATTGAACACATGTGCCAAAAGGAACAGATCTTTATGCCTCTTTAGACACTTTTGAAAAGTGTCTTGACAAGGGGGTGTAACTTAGTGAAAAGGGGGGGGGGGGGGGTGGTACACTATTCTGCCGCAAAATAAGTAAAATCCAAGGTCATATAGGGAAGAGAAAAATATCTATCAGGTCAAGCAAGATGCGTTACATTTTTTATCACTTGCCTAAGGAGGACACCTGTTCGGTGTTGAAACGCTTAGCCCTATGAAATAAAAATAAAAATCTTTTAAACTTTTAAACACTTTCTATGTTCTTTATCCAGCAGCACCAAGATATCATTGATTTTTTTTAAACTTTTTTAACTTCATTTATGCTACTTATTGCGTATGCTTTCATGCACAACCGGCCAAAGAGGAGTTGCAGCTGGTCGTAAACGACTGAAAGCTACTGTACGGTGTTGTGCCTGTTATCAGCACATCTCGCCCAGGTGAGCAGTTATATCTCTCTCTGTCCATTCTCAACATACCAAAAAGTTTCCTCACTATGTTTTTATTTCTTAAACAGGTTCACATGTTCCGAATGGCGGCCCTACAATTAGGAGCAATAACAGTTCAGCTACAAAGTGGTAGGGCACACAAAGGCTCACAGAACAGGAACGCCAGGTTTAGTATTCTAAGATTTGGGTATTTTCATTCATGACAACCTGTGTGATACAATTTATCACAAATTCTAATTTTGGTGCATACATACTGTGCATTGTGGTGCTTCACATCGTCTTGGTTTGTCTGAACTAAACTTGAAATTGTATAACTCGTAACTAGACATCATATGAAATGTTATCTGCAAATCGTCAAGCTTCAAAATGGTCAACTTGGCTCTTAAAATATACACTATGTCCCTTTCTGATTGACATTATATGCACCATGGATAATGTCATTGATTAATTATTAATTCTGAAACACATCATTACATAATTATTTTTCAGAGATAAAATTCATTTATTGACAAGAAAAGAAGTCCTAATTCCTACAGTTATCTAAAAGCATATGGAAATCTTTGACACTAGGTTACACAAGTATCATATACAGGTACAGGTCAATGGCTTTATATCCTGTTGTACATTATTACCACCAGGTACAGGTTCCAACAGGAATCAATTTCAGCACTGATTAAAGGTTCATTGTTTGCAGTTTATTGTAATATATGTTATACTGTGACCTGTGACATCACAAATGAACATTTAAAAGGTTTAAAGTCAAACTTTCCTTATCGATGTTTTCTAACATGATTACGTAATATACTTCTCTATGCATCTCTGGGATGTCAAGCAATTTAGACATATTTTTTTTGAAGGCAGTAGTCCACCTTTTCAACTAATAGTTTTTACTGTTCTTATGCATCTGACATGAAAAATAAAGAATCTTTGCAAATCTGTGTTTACAGCTTCAGTGCGGACATATACATCTCCATGGTAACAGACTACAAACTCTGTGTAGACGGATCATGCAATCATCCTCTCTTCTACCCTTCTTACTACTTCTTGCTAACTTATATTTGGTAGGATATCACGAAGTAGTGGACAAATGGATAGCAATACGACTGGAGAATCAGACTGCACAGGATTTGTTTATAGTCTGTTACCATGGAGACACATAGGTCTGCATAGGAGTTGTAGACACAAAAGAGAAGATTTTTTAATTTATAAAAACTAAAGACTATTTGCAAAGTTGCCTCAATTTTTATTTTAAATGCAGTGGCACTATATAAAAAAAAATATTGTGAAGGTGGACAGTTTTTGCTTTTATGTCCCACTTGTTTGACATTTCCCTAATGGGGAGAATTGTCCAGCCTTGTGCTTAATATCCTTTCCCTTTTGGATCCTTGCAAGACACCATCATTGTGGTCTGGCATGTAAGTGCAATAAACTGGAAAAAAAAAACCTGTTCCCTACAATTTGACTAAGTTTCTAAAATCCAATCGTTCAGTGGAGAATCTCTTCTCAAGAAAGACTTGCCTCCTAGGAGTTTTACAATAATGGGGGAGACTTCTTCATACTGGTGCACCATGCCAGCACCCATTTAGCATGAATGATCATACATTGCAAATCTACCTGTAACATAAAAAGGGCGATTGACACTAATATGGGCCCCTGCTACAGCCACCACATCTTACACATGACTAAGGTAACATTAGCTATAATGCAGTTATACTGGAATTCCAGTCCACACAAAGGTACAATTCATTCTTTGTCAGCTTTATCTTAATAACCGATCGCCAGATGCTCTACAACTCATCGGTCCTTCTGGTACAGAGTAAGGGCCATGCACACGACCGTGATTTTTATCCGCAATTACGGATCCATAATTGCGGGTAAAAATACAGATACATTTGTTTTTATGGCTCACGGATAAGTGTCCGGGCCGTAGAAATGACCCGCAAAAATACTTTATAGTGGGAGCACGGCCCGCAAATGCAAGTGACAGTCCGCGTGCAGATGTCTACGGCTGTGTGCATGAGGCCGTACTTGCAGTGGATATCATCTACAAGAACAGAAACATGTGCCTTTACACAGAGAATGTGTAACTGGAGCCTGAGGTACCACATTCTAAAACTTCTGGTAATTTATAGATGACAGATTCTCTTTAAGTAGATATATGCGGAGCAAAGTGTCTGCCTACACAAAAGACATGATTGGTGGAACATTTAATTATGTCTCTGGGCTTTTTCCATTACACCTGCATGTGGGACAAAAGTTTTAAAGGAGAGTATGAATCTTGTCATTCCAGATTGTAGCAGTCCGGTTTTAGAAACCTATATCTATACAGTCATAGAGCTGTCCAGTTTGGATTATTGCTCCTTCAACTACAAGCTGATCGTGGGGGTCCTACTCATCGCACTTCATGTCAACTGCTTTCATTGGGGAAACCTCTGTGCTAGTGTTCATTTACCTGTAACTCAGGGTACATAAAGTTAAACCTACAGCAAGAGCTTAGGGTCATCGAGTTAAACCTACTAACAACGGAAGAGCACCCAACTGAAGTCAGCCATACACGTTCAAGTCTACTGCCTACCAGATAACTATTTATTCGAATAATGACAAAATAGTTGAAACCTCATTTACATTTTAGATGGCATTAACTACTGCATACAGATAATAACAACAAGAAGCTACTACACAAGTTTACCATATTTTAAAAGGATATAGAAAAGCTTGAGAGGGTTCAAAGGTGGGAAACTAGATTAATAAATAGAATGGGAGGGCTATTAAATTAGACTTGATTTATTCATTACAAAAACCGAACAAAGGGCTAGGGTATATTCCTTACATTTGGAAGAAAAGGTGACTCAGACATCAATATAGGAGAGGGTTCTTTACAGTTAGAGCAGTCAGACTATGGAATGCCTAACCCTAGCACAATTTTTTTTTTTCAAAAATCGGCACCTACAGTCGTGGACAAAATTGTTGGTACCCTTCCATTAAAGAAAGGAAAACCCACAATGGTCAATGAAATAACTTGAAACTGACAAAAGTAATAATACATTTTCATTTACTGAACATCAACTAATGTAAATCAGACATTGCTTTTGAATTGTGGTTCAATAGAAAAAAAAAAACGAAAAAAAAACTAATGAAACTGGCCTGGACAGAAATGATGGTACCCATAACTTAATATTTTGTAGCACAACCTTTTGAGGCAATCACTGCAAAAATACTATTTCTGTAACTCTCAATGAAACTTCTGCAGCAGTCTACAGGTATTTTGGCCCACTCCTTGTGAGGACACTGCTCCAGCTATCTCAGGTTTGAAGGTGCCTTCTCCAGACTGCAGTTCTCAGCTCCTTCCACAGATGTTCAATAGGATTTAGATCAGGGCTCATAGAAGGCCACTTCAGAATAGTCCAATGCTTTGCTCTTAGACATTCCTGGATGTTTTAGCGGTGTGTTTTGGGTCATTATCCTGTTGGAGGACATGGTCTGGAATCACTATGATTTTCAGTAAACCTAACTCAGGCTCTCAATGCATGCCAACGAGGCTCCCATAGGAATGCATTGAGAGTCTGACTTCCGGTTTTCTGAAAAGCAGTGATTCAAGACTAGGTCTGAATGAAGATCACGTGGACGGAGCTCGACCAGAAAACGACACGATGTGGGGATCGGTAAGTATTTTTGCACACAGCACCCCACTGAAACACCAATGTACAATTGGAGGGGGCAATAAAAGAATAAAGTGGAGTGCTTCTTTAAGGGTTTGGATCTTATTCAGGGAATTCCCAGGTCACATCCCTAGAATAGTCTCCAATAGCTGATGGCTTGCAGATGGTGATTTAATAGCGACATACCAGAAATTATAAACTGAAAGTGTGGGCATACAAGTCCGAGGTCAGGGCTGGCAGAGTTCAAGCAATACAATAGATTGCTTGAACTCTGTTATAGATAGATATCCGATCATAACATTTCAAAAACTGTACAATAGCAAAATATAATAAAATCACCATCAGAAGCATAAGAGGGGCAACTGACTAGACAAGTATCTTTTTAACTAGTAAGAGAAAAAGAGAAGATGGGATATACAAAGTACAAACTCTTAATGGTTTTTAGACAAATATGAATTCACCATAGATCTGATGAGCCGCACTCCATGAATTATATAAAGTTGCAGTTATTTACATAACTCTGTTTATTATGTGCTATAATGTTTTGTCCTTGCGTTTATATTTTACATTTATAATCCATCTGTGGGAATCTAAGAGACAGTCCAGGACAACTTTGTAGCCGATGTGATACAAATGTATGGGGATGAGCGTTCGGAGTAATAAGCACTCATCCCCATCTATGGAAGGCGTTTAGGTCCTGCCAGAGCAGGATCTAATACGCTGCCTGTCAGTGTGAAACTGACCGGTGTAATACCCTGCAATACACAAGTATTGCAGGGTACTATAAAAATGATCCAACAGTTGGATCTTCAAGTCCCTAGTGGGACTAAAAAAAAATAGTAAAAAAAGTAAGAGTTCCAAGTAACAAAATTAAAAACTGCCCTTTTTTCCCCCTAAAAATAAATAATCTATGCATAATTTGGTATCACCGCGTCCATAACGGCCTGAACTATAAAAATGTAATGTTATTTATCCCACATGGTGAACGGCGCAAAAAATAAAATAGAAAAACAATACCAGAATCGCTGTATTTAGTCACTTCAGCATATACCCAAAAATGATACCAATAAAAACTAAAGTTTGTTCCGCAAAAAACAAGCCCTGACACAGCTTTCTTGATGGAAAAATAAAAAAGTTATGGCTGGCACAAAAACGAAATAATTTTGTAAATTTGTAAATTAAGTAAATATGTAATTTATAATGCACGGTGAACGCCGTAAAAAAAAAAAAAGAATAAAAAACAATAGAAGTTTTCACGGCTTAATTCCGCTGAATTCTGCAAAAAAACTAGGGGATCACTTTTGGGGGGTTTCTACTGTTTTGGTATCGCAGGGGCTTTGCAAATGTGACATGGCTCCCAGAAACCAATCCAGCAAACTTTAGCTCCAAAAGCCAAACGACGCTCCTTCCCTTCTGAGCCCTGCTGTGGGTCCAAACAGCAGTTTATTACCCCATGTGGGGTATTGCCGTAATCGGGGGAAATTGCTTTTCAAATGTTGGGGTGTTTTTTCGTCTTTATGCCTTGTAAAAGTTGATAATTTCTATGTTTTATTGGAAAAATGGAGATTTTAATTTTCACGATCTAATTCCACTAAGTTCAGCAAAAAAATTTGGCCTGGTAAAACCTTCAGTGTTAGAGAAAAAAATGGATTTTCTAAAAAAAGAAATTAAATTTATACATTTTACCCGCACATTGCTGTAATTCCTGTGAAACACCTAAAGGGTTAAGAAAATTTCTAAATGCTGTTTTGAAAACTTTGAGGGGTGCAGTTTTTAAAATGGGGTGGCTTATGGGGGGTTTCTAATATATAAGGCCCTTAAAGCCACTTCAGAACTGAACTGGTCCCTGAAAAAAATAGGTTTTGGAAATTTTCTTGAAAATATGAGAAATTGCTGCTAAAGTTCTAAGCCTTGTAACATCCTAGAAAAATAAAAGGATGTTCAAAAAATGATGCATACATAAAGTAGACATATGGGAAAAGTAATCTAGTAACTATTTTGTGTGGTATTACTCAGAATCACTTGGATAGGTGAAAGCATTCCCAAGTTATTAACACATAAAGTGACACGTCAGATTTGAGAAAAATCGGCTGCGTCCACAAGACCAAAACAGGCTGTGTCCTTAAAGGAACAGTGTCATCACAAATTTTTTTTTGATATGTTAAAGATGTTAGTGCTTTATTAAAAACGTTTATATTTATTTGTGTGTTTGTGTTTTACTTTTTCTTATTTTTACACTTTTTCTTCCCTATGGGGGCTGCCATTTTTTGTTCCATTTCTGTGTGTGTCGATTAACGACACATACAGACATGGAATACGGCAGCCACAGTCCCATAGGGACTGCGAACGGCTCCCGTCCCATCCACTTCTGTGTACGCCGTCTGTGTGGGAACTGCGCATGCGCCGCTCCCACACAGTCCAATTTGAAATTGGCGCCGTCCGGCGCCATTTTCCTGTGGACCGGAAGTCGCGGCCGGACAGTAAGATTCCTACTTCCGGTCGCGGCTTCCGGACTTGTGCACTTGGACCAGCGGCAGCAGACGGAGCGGACGGGCCGGAGGGAGCCGCGGCGGCAGGAGCAGGTAAGAGATTTCAATGTATGTTCGTGTTTGTGTACGTTTACTACTGTATGTAAACCTACTACACTGTGTGTTAGCTCAAAAAATGGCGACACACAGTGTAGGAGGTTAGACCGTTCAAACCCCTCGTTTATCCCGGCACTAGCCAGGATAAAGGAGGGGGGGATGCTGAGAGCTCACTAGAGCGAGGGCTTTTTACCCAATTTTGCAGCAAAAAGCAATGTGGTTGCTTTACCACTTGCAATGCTGCAATTTTGGGAATAGCTCCATCTAGTGACCAGCAATGGGAAATATTATAAATTAGAATCTAATTTATAATATTTCCTGGCTCGTGAAAAAAATAAAAAAAATTTGAACAATGTTTAATCACCTACACACTAAATGTTTAATTAAAAAAAACCAAACATGTTTTTCTGGCAACACATTCCCTTTAAGGGGTTAACATCATGGGTATGAAGGTGTAAAACCAGAAATGAGCAGGTAATGGGTGAAAACTTCTCAGTGTGTGTATAAATTAAAGAAATTCTCTTTTATTACTTGGATAAAAATTATACAGTTTTGTCATCTAGTAGATTTCTCAAATATTGAGGTTCCTGAGCCCTTTATTGGCCACCTTATCAGGGATGTACCCAGGGCCAGACTGAGACAAAAAAAGCAGCCCTGGCACACAAGCCCCAGCAGCCAACACACACTGTCTAAAACCAGGCTTGGCCTTAAGCCCCCCAGTTACAGCACACAGCGCACGTTGGTCGATTCGGTCCAAAGTGATTTCTGTTGAATGTCAGATTACCGCACTTTTTTATGTGGTGAAAATGCGTTCTAGTGGAGCTGCTAGCTCACAGCTTATGTGTTCAACATTCAGCTTTCCCCCTTCCCCATAGAGCAACACCTACGGGGTGACAGAACGTGATACTTCATTAAGTGATAAGTATATTGCTGAAATCTGCAATAATGTTCTGTAAAAGAGAACTGGTTCAGCCGCATAAGTAACTTTCTTATGCAGCAATCTCCTCGCTACACTGCCTCCACCCAGCGAGGTATCCTCTCAGACAAGGCCACACTTCAGGATTTGTACCAGGGTCCACACAGAAGACACTGCTTATACCCCAGACCACCAGCTCAGGCTTATCTCTGAGCTTTCTTATTGTCCCCTATAAGACCAAATGTAAATGTCACTTCCAGCAGGAATAAGAACATGTCATCTTTGGAAGAATTTGTTGCCAACAGTTGAAAGAAGAGGTAGCGCACTGGTAAAGATCTCTGCTAATAAATTAGAGGCGTGAGGACCGTGTGAGTTCTATCTCCAGGTTCTCCAGCCCTAAAAGCAGTTAACCCCCAAACAACCGTGCTGTCATGTCCCAATGTCATCCAAGGTTTTTCTTGTTGAAGGTCCGATTACCCGTTTTTAAAATGGAAAGCCATATAATCCATAAATGTAGTGCTTTACTAGATTTTGCAACATACTGTACTTACCTATAAAACATAGACCTCATTAGCTCTGGTCCACCACTTCTAGCCTCCTGGCAACCATAACTCTAATGATTTGCCACTCGGTTTGAGTGAAGAAGTCATACTATCGGCCATCACCCTGAAGCAGCGGGAGGCCAGTAGCAGGGGACCGGAGCAAAATTTTAAAGGTCGGTATAATGTAGAGTTTATAGTTTTGATACAAAGGGCAGCTTTGTCAGGTTTTTAAAAACTGGACCTACTTTTAGACAATCCCTTTAAGTAATAATTTAGATGTTTTGTTCAGGCTATATGACACTACTGACAATATTCTCATAATTAGAGTGTATAAAGCTACTATATCACCGGACAGTATTAAAAGTGCAGTACAGGATATCCCAGGTTCAGAGCTGTTAAGTGTGTATAGGGGCTTAGCTTTTGCATCAGGAACATCCAGCAAATAAATCTACAGAACGTGCCATGTATGTCTTGATGCACCTACTCAATGCAACAGTCATACACAAGACGACAAATAATTTTTTACCCTCTATACTCTATGTTCATTGGATTCATTAGGGGACTACATTTTTGGACCTTTTGACCCAGGACGACAACCCCTATCCATAAACCTTATTGACATCATAGAGGGGGGAGTCCCCAATTTGTGATTCCCCTCTTTATGTCAGAACAGAGATCTATTCTGTAAATGCCACTAATGCTCTGGTGGATCCAGAACTTAAAAGCATTACATGGACGGTCATTCATTTGAATGGCCACAATGTAATGCTAGTTGTATGCCTAGATGCGAACAGTCGCCTTCATTTTAAAAACAGGATTATTTTTTTTGCAAAACAATCACGTTAAGAATCACACACTTTCCATTTAAATCAATGGGTTATCTGTATAAGGCACGAATGTGTCTGGTCCTCCAGAGCTATAGACTCTCTATATAGCCACTCTCCCCTCTGGCTTATAGGTGAGGGTCCTGAATGAGTGTCTGCCTCTATTAGCTCAAAATTCAGTAATATGTTATTTAAAAATGGGTTTTCTAAACCAGACAACCCCTGTAATGGCTCTGTAGCACTTAGTGCGACTCTACCTCTCTGCATTCTTCTTTGAAGGCCAGGTTACACTCAAGGCGAGTGTTAGTGATCTACAGCTATTATGTATCAATAAATAGAACAAAACCCTTAGTTGAATAGTTTATACTAAGCAAGACCGATATATCATCGGCAGTCTATTGCTTTATCAGCTTTATTGCCAATTATCCTTACAATTAAAAAGGCTCTGTCACCAGTTTAATACTTCTCTATCTCCTTATTCACAGGTAAAAAGATTACGCTGTGACGTGACTTCCGCAGTTCCTTCACCGGAGCGACGGGAGAATGACCAGATATCGCCTCCTGCCGTGCCAGGACAATTATCCTCCTCAGCACCATTCCTGGCACGGCTGGAGGCGATATCTGATCATTTTCCCGTCGCTCCGATGTAGGAACTGCGGGAGGAAGTCACATCACAGCGTGATTAGATAGGAGATAGAGAAGTATTAAACTGGTGACAGAGCCTCTTTAAAATACAGGTTCTTTGCACAAATTTATTGGCCATCTGTTCGTTCGCCTACAGGATCTGTCTCACAACTGCTCCAGACACTCACTATGGTCCAACAAGTTCTCCGTAAACATATAATTATCTGCAATCGAAAAGCAATCTGTTAATAATTTGTTCATTTTGTGTACCAGATGAACTTTGATATTTATTTCCAAGAACCCACAACTGGATTAAGATAATATTAGTGACTCTTTATTAAAGTAGACAGTTTCTATCCTAAAATATCCTAAAAGAGGAATACCCAGACATCCGTTACATTGCCTAAAGTATTTGGTTTCAACTGTATTTTTATTGAAAGTTTTCAAAATACACACGTGACATAAGGACGCATGGGCAGACCATACAATCCATTTGACATATTAGAAAATCCAAACAGATAAAACAAGACACAAGGAAAAAGACAAGAGGGAGGGGGGGGGGGGGAAGAAAACCAAAAAGGTCAATCAAGGACCAATCAAAATTCTAACTCCGAGATATTGGTAGCCAATACTTATCCCATGGATCCCAGACCACTTTAAAACTGTATAACGTCAATACGTCAAGTGAGGCCATCATATGTTCCATAGTACGAATTTCCCTAATTCTAGTCAGTAAGTCGATGTGAGAGGGAGGGGCAGTCTGTCTCCACTTCCAAGTAATCAGGGTTTTAGCAGCAGTGAGAAAGTGCTGAAAAAGTCGAGCTATGGGTTTCTCCAAGGACCTAGGAGGGACATTCAGGAGATAATGAAGAGGATCTAGAGGAATATCCTGCTGCAATACCGCTACCACCAAATTCCTAACCTCCAGCCAAAACTGTTGCACCAGGGAGCAGCTCCAAAAAATATGGAACAGGTCTCCCCTCTGGACTCTACATCGCCAACAATCCGAAGGAATACCCGGATTGAAGCCGTGCAAGTGGGCAGGGGTATGGTACCAAAACATAAGAATTTTATATTGATTTTCTTTATATGTAGTACAGAGGGAAGTTTTAGCTGCTTGTGACCAAATGATCTGCCACAATGAGGAAGGGATAGATTTATTCAACAGGGTCTCCCATTTTAACATATATCTATGCCCGGGTAGAGGGGAGTCATCCGGGGACAGTAATATTGTGTAAATAGCGGATATGAGCCCTTTAGTAGTGGTAGTATGATGACACAGTTTCTCAAAGTTTGTAGGTGTAGTGACCCGATTGGATCCGAAAGTTTGTTGCATGTAATGCCTGATCTGAAGATAGTGAAAAAAGGTAGAAGAGGGGATGTTATGATGCTGTTGGAAATAGGAAAACGGGTGAAGCTCTAGCGTATGAGGATCAACCATATCTGCCAGGTGGAATACCTCTGCCCCCGTCCACAATCGGACCACCCGGGAAGTAGTACCCCCTGGAATAGTGAGAGTATATAGTACCGAGGTCAACGGCGGACAACCCGACGCCAAATTAAAGCGTTGTTTACAAGCTTCCCATACCTCCCGTTGAAAGCGCATTGGACCTAACAGAGACGAAGAAGGCAAGGCCAGCGGGTCGCCCCATAACAAAGAGTTTGGATGAACAGGAGCCATCCACAATTTTTCTATTTCGGTCCACTTGTTGTACGCCCGTAGGGACACCCAACAGGGGATAAGACGAAGATGGGACGCCCAGTAGTACTTCACAATGTCAGGAACAGACAACCCCCCTGCAGATCGACTAGACAATAAAACAGATTTCGGGATTCGATGTCTGCCGGAGTGCCATATGAACCTGAGAATGGAAGACTGCATTGCCCTCAGTTCCCTCATAGGTACTGCCACTGGTAGGGTCTCAAAGAAGTACAATAATTTAGGGAGCAGGGTCATTTTGACCACTGCAATGCGTCCAAAAAAGGACATGGGGAGAGGACCCCACCTGGCCATAAGTCTACGCAATTCTACAAAAAGGGGAGGGAAATTAGCCTTGTAGACCGATGCATAAGAGGGAGTGAGCTGGACTCCCAAGTAAGTCAGGGAGGCTTCTTTCCAGTTGTAGGTGTAGTTGTGTTTGAGGAGCAATAGGTCTTGGTGTGGGACATTAAGAGGGAGCGCTTCCGTCTTAGAAGTATTAGTTTTATAACCTGAGAGCCGCCCATACCTATGAAGAAGGGCAGTAAGGGCAGGAAGGGAGATATGGGGTTTAGTGATAGTCAAGAGAATGTCATCGGCAAATAGGGAAACCTTGAACTCTTTATCTTGTATCTTGACCCCTCCTATATCTATGGATTGCCGTATTTGAGCTGCAAGGGGTTCAATACAGAGCACAAATAAAAAAGGGGACTGGGGGCATCCCTGACGCGTACCATTCCAAATCTGAAATGGGGGAGAAGTGGAGTGCGGAAGTTTAATCGCCGCCATCGGGGTGGAGTAAAGACCACGCAGAGCCGTCAGGAATGGACCCGAAATCCGAAATGATTTCAGAGTTTCAAACATAAATGGCCATCCCAAGCGATCAAACGCCTTCTCCGCATCCAGGCTAAGAAGGATCGCTGATTCCTCTTGCCTGTGAAGGGCATCAATTAGATCAAGGGTCCTGCGTGTGTTATCTCCCCCTTGTCTAAGGGGCACAAAGCCCACCTGATCTTTATGGATCAAAGATGGGAGTCAGACATTAAGTCTATTTGCAAGAAGACGAGTAAAATTTTTTAAATCAGAGTTCAAAAGAGCTATGGGTCTATAATTTGAGCAATCTGCATGGTCTTTACCCGGTTTAGGGATTAGTGTAATATGAGAATGCAGAAACGTTTGAGGGATGGGAGAACCCTGTAAGAAGTCGTTAAATAAGGAAACCATCTTTGGAACCAGGATCTCTGCAAATGTCTTATAATACTCATACGTGAAGCCATCCGGCCCAGGGGCTTTACCACCAGGGAGGTCCTTCAGTATATCCGACAATTCCTCCGCAGAGATCAGTGCATTCAAAGACGAAAGCTCTGTGTTTTTTAAGCTAGGGAGATTACATGAGGAGAGATAAGTTTGTAGCGTTTCCCACCTACGGTCTGGATCAGAGGGTAATGTGGTTTGGCAAATGATATAAGGATTTATAGTAAGCATGGAAGAGTGTGGCTATCGTGTCTGGGTGATGTTGGAGGAGGCCAGCGCTATCTCGGACCGCTTGCAGAGTGCGAGCAGTCGTCTGATCCCTCAATAAACGGGCTAGAAGCGAATGGGCTTTGTTGCCCTTATCATAATATCTCCGTTTTGTGTATAAAAGTGATTTTTCTACTCCATTCATTGCTAAATCCTTAGGTTGCGCTCTAGCCTCTATCAACTTTCGCAGTATCGGCACTGTCAGCTGAATCCCCATTTCCCCCTCCAATTTAGTAATTTTCCGAAGGAGAGCCGCCTTTTTGGCCCTAGAGGCCCTTTTTAGTCTGGAACCCATAGCCATGCAATGCCCTCTCATCACCGCCTTATGGGCCACCCAGAGAGTGGAAATTAGTGGAACCGAGCCCTTATTAAGTGTTTAGAATTCACGCATGTGATCAGCCAGGCCGTCCCTAAGGGTGGGGGATTTAATTAAAGTTTAATTTAGACGCCAATGACATACTCTCGTGGAGGGTCTACCTATCTGCAAAGTAACTGAGACTGGCTCATGATCTGACCAGGAGATTGGGTCTATGACCGCCGTCTGAAGCAAACGGAGGGCGGGACATTACCAAAGAAGTAATCTAGGCGCGTGTGAGTGTTATGTGTATGAGAAAAGAAAGTATAAGACCAATCACTCGGATGATCAACTCGCCACAGGTCATAGAGATTATGTTCCCTAATCAGCTGCCTGAAGCGAGTAGAAAGTCTCGCGAGGGTGGGAGATGGAGTAGCGTGCGTAAGAGAAGCCCTGTCCATAATCATGGAGAATGGGATATTGAAGTCCCCACCTACCAACCATGCTCCCCTAGGGAGATTTTGTAGCTTGGAGAAAATTCTACGTAGGAATGGGTTCTGCGCAGTATTAGGGGAATAGACATTACATAAGACAATGGGCTGGCCAGACAGAGTCCCCTCCAAGATAACATATCTACCCCCAGGATCTAAATGTGAGGTATGGACCTGTATGGGACACGTAGAGGAAATCAGAATGGCAACCCCCTCCCTCTTACGACCAGAAGAGGCGGAATACACAGCAGGATACGCCCCCATAGCAAAACGAAAGGAACCAGAAGAATCTAAATGTGTCTCTTGTAGAAAGGCGACCTCCGCTCCAAGCGATTTCAGCTCTCTAAGAAGTAAGCATCTCTTCACATTAGAGTTGAGGCCCTTTACATTAAACGTGACAAATTTAACCATGGTCATAGATGTAGGGGAGAAAAAGAAGTGATGTGGAAAGTGCAAATGTATAAAGCTCACAGTTACGTCGGGGCCGGTCTCTGTCAAGTCTCATGGCAAACCGTTCTCTATGATACCCGTCCTCCATGGAGGTTCGCGGAAGAGACAAATTCGTCTCAGCTATTATCGCGGAAAGAGGTGTAAAGGAAGGGGGAAACACCGGGAGAGAAACAAACCAGGGAGACAATACAAATATCAGCATTAACAACAAAAATACATTAAATCAGTGCACATCAGTTAAAGAACGGAATGTACTACCAGGGAGAATACTATACCCTGGGGTGGGTGTTGTTAAAGCAATTAAAAGCTTGCAATACAATAGTATCTTTTGCAACTCTCTCCTAAAACAGAGGGAGAACTGCAAAAAAAATACCCAAATCCAAGAGGAGGTCGGGTCTCAGCAATCAAATAACCTGGTACAAGGGTACGTAGAATTACGCAAAGGCCAAAGAAAAAAAAAAAGGTGGATGAGCAAAGTTGTCTCAGGTCGATCCTACCCTGCCACAATTTACTTTAAAGGAATAAAGAAAAACAATTTATAACAAGAAATATAAGCTTAAATCAGCCTAAAACATTTCAGCTGGTGAAAAGAACATCTGATATAAGTGACCAGACTCCTTCACTTAAAGAGGCTCTGTCACCAGATTCTCAAATCCCTATCTCCTATTGCATGTGGTCGGCGTTGCAATGTAGAGAACAGTAACGTGTTTGTTTTTTTTAAAACGTTCAGTTTTGGCCAAGTTATGAGCTATTTTATATATATATATGCAAATGAGCTTTGAAATGGACAACTGGGCGTGTTTTTTTTCGTATGTCCAACTGGGCGTGTATTGTGTTTTTAACTGGGCATGTTTGCTTGTTTTACTAGCTGGGCGTTGTGAATAGAAGTGTATGATGCTGACGAATCAGTGACCAATCAGCATCATGCACTCCTCTCGATTCATTTACACAGCACATAGTGTTCTTACTAGAACGATGTGCAGCCACATACACAAGTGTCCTGATAATGAATACACATGACCTCCAGCCTGGACGTCATGAGTATTCAGAATCCTGACACTTCTGAATCTTTTCTGTGAGATTCCAGCAAGCCACACGTAATCTCGCAAGATTACGAGGTAAACGAGATTTTGTTTCCCTTGCTGGAAATCTCACAGAAAAGATTCAGAAGTGTCAGGATTCAAGTGCAAGTGATCTTCTTATAAAGATATCTAGGCAGGGCCTACATCAGGGCACTTCAGGTGGAATTGCTGTCAGGGGCTCAGGAAAATTAGGCTAAAAAAAGGAAACCACATTCACCGATTGCCACCTGCCACACCCTCCCCACACTATTTACTGCTGTGTTTAATAGGACTAAATATATTGGGGCCGATTTACTAATGTGTTTGCACCTGGAATAATGTTGCATCAGGTTTTAGACCTATTCATTGAACACATGTGCCAAAAGGAACAGATCTTTATGCCTCTTTAGACACTTTTGAAAAGTGTCTTGACAAGGGGGTGTAACTTAGTGAAAAGGGGGGGGGGTGGTACACTATTCTGCCGCAAAATAAGTAAAATCCAAGGTCATATAGGGAAGAGAAAAGTATCTATCAGGTCAAGCAAATCGGTGTTGAAACGCTTAGCCCTATGAAATAAAAATAAAAATCTTTTAAACTTTTAAACACTTTCTATGTTCTTTATCCAGCAGCGCCAAGATATCATTGATTTTTTTAAAACTTTTTTAACTTCATTTATGCTACTTATTGCGTATGCTTTCATGCACAACCGGCCAAAGAGGAGTTGCAGCTGGTCGTAAACGACTGAAAGCTACTGTACGGTGTTGTGCCTGTTATCAGCACATCTCGCCCAGGTGAGCAGTTATATCTCTCTCTGTCCATTCTCAACATACCAAAAAGTTTCCTCACTATGTTTTTATTTCTTAAACAGGTTCACATATTCCGAATGGCGGCCCTACAATTAGGAGCAATAACAGTTCAGCTACAAAGTGGTAGGGCACACAAAGGCTCACAGAACAGGAACGCCAGGTTTAGTATTCTAAGATTTGGGTATTTTCATTCATGACAACCTGTGTGATACAATTTATCACAAATTCTAATTTTGGTGCATACATACTGTGCATTGTGGTGCTTCACATCGTCTTGGTTTGTCTGAACTAAACTTGAAATTGTATAACTCGTAACTAGACATCATATGAAATGTTATCTGCAAATCGTCAAGCTTCAAAATGGTCAACTTGGCTCTTAAAATATACACTATGTCCCTTTCTGATTGACATTATATGCACCATGGATAATGTCATTGATTAATTATTAATTCTGAAACACATCATTACATAATTATTTTTCAGAGATAAAATTCATTTATTGACAAGAAAAGAAGTCCTAATTCCTACAGTTATCTAAAAGCATATGGAAATCTTTGACACTAGGTTACACAAGTATCATATACAGGTACAGGTCAATGGCTTTATATCCTGTTGTACATTATTACCACCAGGTACAGGTTCCAACAGGAATCAATTTCAGCACTGATTAAAGGTTCATTGTTTGCAGTTTATTGTAATATATGTTATACTGTGACCTGTGACATCACAAATGAACATTTAAAAGGTTTAAAGTCAAACTTTCCTTATCGATGTTTTCTAACATGATTACGTAATATACTTCTCTATGCATCTCTGGGATGTCAAGCAATTTAGACATATTTTTTTTGAAGGCAGTAGTCCACCTTTTCAACTAATAGTTTTTACTGTTCTTATGCATCTGACATGAAAAATAAAGAATCTTTGCAAATCTGTGTTTACAGCTTCAGTGCGGACATATACATCTCCATGGTAACAGACTACAAACTCTGTGTAGACGGATCATGCAATCATCCTCTCTTCTACCCTTCTTACTACTTCTTGCTAACTTATATTTGGTAGGATATCACGAAGTAGTGGACAAAAATGGATAGCAATACGACTGGAGAATCAGACTGCACAGGATTTGTTTATAGTCTGTTACCATGGAGACACATAGGTCTGCATAGGAGTTGTAGACACAAAAGAGAAGATTTTTTAATTTATAAAAACTAAAGACTATTTGCAAAGTTGCCTCAATTTTTATTTTAAATGCAGTGGCACTATATAAAAAAAAATATTGTGAAGGTGGACAGTTTTTGCTTTTATGTCCCACTTGTTTGACATTTCCCTAATGGGGAGAATTGTCCAGCCTTGTGCTTAATATCCTTTCCCTTTTGGATCCTTGCAAGACACCATCATTGTGGTCTGGCATGTAAGTGCAATAAACTGGAAAAAAAAAACCTGTTCCCTACAATTTGACTACGTTTCTAAAATCCAATCGTTCAGTGGAGAATCTCTTCTCAAGAAAGACTTACCTCCTAGGAGTTTTACAATAATGGGGGAGACTTCTTCATACTGGTGCACCATGCCAGCACCCATTTAGCATGAATGATCATACATTGCAAATCTACCTGTAGCATAAAAAGGGCGATTGACACTAATATGGGCCCCTGCTACAGCCACCACATCTTACACATGACTAAGGTAACATTAGCTATAATGCAGTTATACTGGAATTCCAGTCCACACAAAGGTACAATTCATTCTTTGTCAGCTTTATCTTAATAACCGATCGCCAGATGCTCTACAACTCATCGGTCCTTCTGGTACAGAGTAAGGGCCATGCACACGACCGTGATTTTTATCCGCAATTACGGATCCATAATTGCGGGTAAAAATACAGATACATTTGTTTTTATGGCTCACGGATAAGTGTCCGGGCCGTAGAAATGACCCGCAAAAATACTTTATAGTGGGAGCACGGCCCGCAAATGCAAGTGACAGTCCGCGTGCAGATGTCTACGGCCGTGTGCATGAGGCCGTACTTGCAGTGGATATCATCTACAAGAACAGAAACATGTGCCTTTACACAGAGAATGTGTAACTGGAGCCTGAGGTACCACATTCTAAAACTTCTGGTAATTTATAGATGACAGATTCTCTTTAAGTAGATATATGCGGAGCAAAGTGTCTGCCTACACAAAAGACATGATTGGTGGAACATTTAATTATGTCTCTGGGCTTTTTCCATTACACCTGCATGTGGGACAAAAGTTTTAAAGGAGAGTATGAATCTTGTCATTTCAGATTGTAGCAGTCCGGTTTTAGAAACCTATATCTATACAGTCATAGAGCTGTCCAGTTTGGATTATTGCTCCTTCAACTACAAGCTGATCGTGGGGGTCCTACTCATCGCACTTCATGTCAACTGCTTTCATTGGGGAAACCTCTGTGCTAGTGTTCATTTACCTGTAACTCAGGGTACATAAAGTTAAACCTACAGCAAGAGCTTAGGGTCATCGAGTTAAACCTACTAACAACGGAAGAGCACCCAACTGAAGTCAGCCATACACGTTCAAGTCTACTGCCTACCAGATAACTATTTATTCGAATAATGACAAAATAGTTGAAACCTCATTTACATTTTAGATGGCATTAACTACTGCATACAGATAATAACAACAAGAAGCTACTACACAAGTTTACCATATTTTAAAAGGATATAGAAAAGCTTGAGAGGGTTCAAAGGTGGGAAACTAGATTAATAAATAGAATGGGAGGGCTATTAAATTAGACTTGATTTATTCATTACAAAAACCGAACAAAGGGCTAGGGTATATTCCTTACATTTGGAAGAAAAGGTGACTCAGACATCAATATAGGAGAGGGTTCTTTACAGTTAGAGCAGTCAGACTATGGAATGCCTAACCCTAGCACAATTTTTTTTTTTCAAAAATCGGCACCTACAGTCGTGGACAAAATTGTTGGTACCCTTCCATTAAAGAAAGGAAAACCCACAATGGTCAATGAAATAACTTGAAACTGACAAAAGTAATAATACATTTTCATTTACTGAACATCAACTAATGTAAATCAGACATTGCTTTTGAATTGTGGTTCAATAGAAAAAAAAAAACGAAAAAAAAACTAATGAAACTGGCCTGGACTGAAATGATGGTACCCATAACTTAATATTTTGTAGCACAACCTTTTGAGGCAATCACTGCAAAAATACTATTTCTGTAACTCTCAATGAAACTTCTGCAGCAGTCTTCAGGTATTTTGGCCCACTCCTTGTGAGGACACTGCTCCAGCTATCTCAGGTTTGAAGGTGCCTTCTCCAGACTGCAGTTCTCAGCTCCTTCCACAGATGTTCAATAGGATTTAGATCAGGGCTCATAGAAGGCCACTTCAGAATAGTCCAATGCTTTGCTCTTAGACATTCCTGGATGTTTTAGCGGTGTGTTTTGGGTCATTATCCTGTTGGAGGACATGGTCTGGAATCACTATGATTTTCAGTAAACCTAACTCAGGCTCTCAATGCATGCCAACGAGGCTCCCATAGGAATGCATTGAGAGTCTGACTTCCGGTTTTCTGAAAAGCAGTGATTCAAGACTAGGTCTGAATGAAGATCACGTGGACGGAGCTCGACCAGAAAACGACACGATGTGGGGATCGGTAAGTATTTTTGCACACAGCACCCCACTGAAACACCAATGTACAATTGGAGGGGGCAATAAAAGAATAAAGTGGAGTGCTTCTTTAAGGGTTTGGATCTTATTCAGGGAATTCCCAGGTCACATCCCTAGAATAGTCTCCAATAGCTGATGGCTTGCAGATGGTGATTTAATAGCGACATACCAGAAATTATAAACTGAAAGTGTGGGCATACAAGTCCGAGGTCAGGGCTGGCAGAGTTCAAGCAATACAATAGATTGCTTGAACTCTGTTATAGATAGATATCCGATCATAACATTTCAAAAACTGTACAATAGCAAAATATAATAAAATCACCATCAGAAGCATAAGAGGGGCAACTGACTAGACAAGTATCTTTTTAACTAGTAAGAGAAAAAGAGAAGATGGGATATACAAAGTACAAACTCTTAATGGTTTTTAGACAAATATGAATTCACCATAGATCTGATGAGCCGCACTCCATGAATTATATAAAGTTGCAGTTATTTACATAACTCTGTTTATTATGTGCTATAATGTTTTGTCCTTGCGTTTATATTTTACATTTATAATCCATCTGTGGGAATCTAAGAGACAGTCCAGGACAACTTTGTAGCCGATGTGATACAAATGTATGGGGATGAGCGTTCGGAGTAATAAGCACTCATCCCCATCTATGGAAGGCGTTTAGGTCCTGCCAGAGCAGGATCTAATACGCTGCCTGTCAGTGTGAAACTGACCGGTGTAATACCCTGCAATACACAAGTATTGCAGGGTACTATAAAAATGATCCAACAGTTGGATCTTCAAGTCCCTAGTAGGACTAAAAAAAAATAGTAAAAAAAGTAAGAGTTCCAAGTAACAAAATTAAAAACTGCCCTTTTTTCCCCCTAAAAATAAATAATCTATGCATAATTTGGTATCACCGCGTCCATAACGGCCTGAACTATAAAAATGTAATGTTATTTATCCCACATGGTGAACGGCGCAAAAAATAAAATAGAAAAACAATACCAGAATCGCTGTATTTAGTCACTTCAGCATATACCCAAAAATGATACCAATAAAAACTAAAGTTTGTTCCGCAAAAAACAAGCCCTGACACAGCTTTCTTGATGGAAAAATAAAAAAGTTATGGCTGGCACAAAAACGAAATAATTTTGTAAATTTGTAAATTAAGTAAATATGTAATTTATAATGCACGGTGAACGCCGTAAAAAAAAAAAAAGAATAAAAAACAATAGAAGTTTTCACGGCTTAATTCCGCTGAATTCTGCAAAAAAACTAGGGGATCACTTTTGGGGGGTTTCTACTGTTTTGGTATCGCAGGGGCTTTGCAAATGTGACATGGCTCCCAGAAACCAATCCAGCAAACTTTAGCTCCAAAAGCCAAACGACGCTCCTTCCCTTCTGAGCCCTGCTGTGGGTCCAAACAGCAGTTTATTACCCCATGTGGGGTATTGCCGTAATCGGGGGAAATTGCTTTTCAAATGTTGGGGTGTTTTTTCGTCTTTATGCCTTGTAAAAGTTGATAATTTCTATGTTTTATTGGAAAAATGGAGATTTTAATTTTCACGATCTAATTCCACTAAGTTCAGCAAAAAAATTTGGCCTGGTAAAACCTTCAGTGTTAGAGAAAAAAATGGATTTTCTAAAAAAAGAAATTAAATTTATACATTTTACCCGCACATTGCTGTAATTCCTGTGAAACACCTAAAGGGTTAAGAAAATTTCTAAATGCTGTTTTGAAAACTTTGAGGGGTGCAGTTTTTAAAATGGGGTGGCTTATGGGGGGTTTCTAATATATAAGGCCCTTAAAGCCACTTCAGAACTGAACTGGTCCCTGAAAAAAATAGGTTTTGGAAATTTTCTTGAAAATATGAGAAATTGCTGCTAAAGTTCTAAGCCTTGTAACATCCTAGAAAAATAAAAGGATGTTCAAAAAATGATGCATACATAAAGTAGACATATGGGAAAAGTAATCTAGTAACTATTTTGTGTGGTATTACTCAGAATCACTTGGATAGGTGAAAGCATTCCCAAGTTATTAACACATAAAGTGACACGTCAGATTTGAGAAAAATCGGCTGCGTCCACAAGACCAAAACAGGCTGTGTCCTTAAAGGAACAGTGTCATCACAAATTTTTTTTTGATATGTTAAAGATGTTAGTGCTTTATTAAAAACGTTTATATTTATTTGTGTGTTTGTGTTTTACTTTTTCTTATTTTTACACTTTTTCTTCCCTATGGGGGCTGCCATTTTTTGTTCCATTTCTGTGTGTGTCGATTAACGACACATACAGACATGGAATACGGCAGCCACAGTCCCATAGGGACTGCGAATGGCTCCCGTCCCATCCACTTCTGTGTACGCCGTCTGTGTGGGAACTGCGCATGCGCCGCTCCCACACAGTCCAATTTGAAATTGGCGCCGTCCGGCGCCATTTTCCTGTGGACCGGAAGTCGCGGCCGGACAGTAAGATTCCTACTTCCGGTCGCGGCTTCCGGACTTGTGCACTTGGACCAGCGGCAGCAGACGGAGCGGACGGGCCGGAGGGAGCCGCGGCGGCAGGAGCAGGTAAGAGATTTCAATGTATGTTCGTGTTTGTGTACGTTTACTACTGTATGTAAACCTACTACACTGTGTGTTAGCTCAAAAAATGGCGACACACAGTGTAGGAGGTTAGACCGTTCAAACCCCTCGTTTATCCCGGCACTAGCCAGGATAAAGGAGGGGGGGATGCTGAGAGCTCACTAGAGCGAGGGCTTTTTACCCAATTTTGCAGCAAAAAGCAATGTGGTTGCTTTACCACTTGCAATGCTGCAATTTTGGGAATAGCTCCATCTAGTGACCAGCAATGGGAAATATTATAAATTAGAATCTAATTTATAATATTTCCTGGCTCGTGAAAAAAATAAAAAAAATTTGAACAATGTTTAATCACCTACACACTAAATGTTTAATTAAAAAAAACCAAACATGTTTTTCTGGCAACACATTCCCTTTAAGGGGTTAACATCATGGGTATGAAGGTGTAAAACCAGAAATGAGCAGGTAATGGGTGAAAACTTCTCAGTGTGTGTATAAATTAAAGAAATTCTCTTTTATTACTTGGATAAAAATTATACAGTTTTGTCATCTAGTAGATTTCTCAAATATTGAGGTTCCTGAGCCCTTTATTGGCCACCTTATCAGGGATGTACCCAGGGCCAGACTGAGACAAAAAAAGCAGCCCTGGCACACAAGCCCCAGCAGCCAACACACACTGTCTAAAACCAGGCTTGGCCTTAAGCCCCCCAGTTACAGCACACAGCGCACGTTGGTCGATTCGGTCCAAAGTGATTTCTGTTGAATGTCAGATTACCGCACTTTTTTATGTGGTGAAAATGCGTTCTAGTGGAGCTGCTAGCTCACAGCTTATGTGTTCAACATTCAGCTTTCCCCCTTCCCCATAGAGCAACACCTACGGGGTGACAGAACGTGATACTTCATTAAGTGATAAGTATATTGCTGAAATCTGCAATAATGTTCTGTAAAAGAGAACTGGTTCAGCCGCATAAGTAACTTTCTTATGCAGCAATCTCCTCGCTACACTGCCTCCACCCAGCGAGGTATCCTCTCAGACAAGGCCACACTTCAGGATTTGTACCAGGGTCCACACAGAAGACACTGCTTATACCCCAGACCACCAGCTCAGGCTTATCTCTGAGCTTTCTTATTGTCCCCTATAAGACCAAATGTAAATGTCACTTCCAGCAGGAATAAGAACATGTCATCTTTGGAAGAATTTGTTGCCAACAGTTGAAAGAAGAGGTAGCGCACTGGTAAAGATCTCTGCTAATAAATTAGAGGCGTGAGGACCGTGTGAGTTCTATCTCCAGGTTCTCCAGCCCTAAAAGCAGTTAACCCCCAAACAACCGTGCTGTCATGTCCCAATGTCATCCAAGGTTTTTCTTGTTGAAGGTCCGATTACCCGTTTTTAAAATGGAAAGCCATATAATCCATAAATGTAGTGCTTTACTAGATTTTGCAACATACTGTACTTACCTATAAAACATAGACCTCATTAGCTCTGGTCCACCACTTCTAGCCTCCTGGCAACCATAACTCTAATGATTTGCCACTCGGTTTGAGTGAAGAAGTCATACTATCGGCCATCACCCTGAAGCAGCGGGAGGCCAGTAGCAGGGGACCGGAGCAAAATTTTAAAGGTCGGTATAATGTAGAGTTTATAGTTTTGATACAAAGGGCAGCTTTGTCAGGTTTTTAAAAACTGGACCTACTTTTAGACAATCCCTTTAAGTAATAATTTAGATGTTTTGTTCAGGCTATATGACACTACTGACAATATTCTCATAATTAGAGTGTATAAAGCTACTATATCACCGGACAGTATTAAAAGTGCAGTACAGGATATCCCAGGTTCAGAGCTGTTAAGTGTGTATAGGGGCTTAGCTTTTGCATCAGGAACATCCAGCAAATAAATCTACAGAACGTGCCATGTATGTCTTGATGCACCTACTCAATGCAACAGTCATACACAAGACGACAAATAATTTTTTACCCTCTATACTCTATGTTCATTGGATTCATTAGGGGACTACATTTTTGGACCTTTTGACCCAGGACGACAACCCCTATCCATAAACCTTATTGACATCATAGAGGGGGGAGTCCCCAATTTGTGATTCCCCTCTTTATGTCAGAACAGAGATCTATTCTGTAAATGCCACTAATGCTCTGGTGGATCCAGAACTTAAAAGCATTACATGGACGGTCATTCATTTGAATGGCCACAATGTAATGCTAGTTGTATGCCTAGATGCGAACAGTCGCCTTCATTTTAAAAACAGGATTATTTTTTTTGCAAAACAATCACGTTAAGAATCACACACTTTCCATTTAAATCAATGGGTTATCTGTATAAGGCACGAATGTGTCTGGTCCTCCAGAGCTATAGACTCTCTATATAGCCACTCTCCCCTCTGGCTTATAGGTGAGGGTCCTGAATGAGTGTCTGCCTCTATTAGCTCAAAATTCAGTAATATGTTATTTAAAAATGGGTTTTCTAAACCAGACAACCCCTGTAATGGCTCTGTAGCACTTAGTGCGACTCTACCACTCTGCATTCTTCTTTGAAGGCCAGGTTACACTCAAGGCGAGTGTTAGTGATCTACAGCTATTATGTATCAATAAATAGAACAAAACCCTTAGTTGAATAGTTTATACTAAGCAAGACCGATATATCATCGGCAGTCTATTGCTTTATCAGCTTTATTGCCAATTATCCTTACAATTAAAAAGGCTCTGTCACCAGTTTAATACTTCTCTATCTCCTTATTCACAGGTAAAAAGATTACGCTGTGACGTGACTTCCGCAGTTCCTTCACCGGAGCGACGGGAGAATGACCAGATATCGCCTCCTGCCGTGCCAGGACAATTATCCTCCTCAGCACCATTCCTGGCACGGCTGGAGGCGATATCTGATCATTTTCCCGTCGCTCCGATGTAGGAACTGCGGGAGGAAGTCACATCACAGCGTGATTAGATAGGAGATAGAGAAGTATTAAACTGGTGACAGAGCCTCTTTAAAATACAGGTTCTTTGCACAAATTTATTGGCCATCTGTTCGTTCGCCTACAGGATCTGTCTCACAACTGCTCCAGACACTCACTATGGTCCAACAAGTTCTCCGTAAACATATAATTATCTGCAATCGAAAAGCAATCTGTTAATAATTTGTTCATTTTGTGTACCAGATGAACTTTGATATTTATTTCCAAGAACCCACAACTGGATTAAGATAATATTAGTGACTCTTTATTAAAGTAGACAGTTTCTATCCTAAAATATCCTAAAAGAGGAATACCCAGACATCCGTTACATTGCCTAAAGTATTTGGTTTCAACTGTATTTTTATTGAAAGTTTTCAAAATACACACGTGACATAAGGACGCATGGGCAGACCATACAATCCATTTGACATATTAGAAAATCCAAACAGATAAAACAAGACACAAGGAAAAAGACAAGAGGGAGGGGGGGGGAAGAAAACCAAAAAGGTCAATCAAGGACCAATCAAAATTCTAACTCCGAGATATTGGTAGCCAATACTTATCCCATGGATCCCAGACCACTTTAAAACTGTATAACGTCAATACGTCAAGTGAGGCCATCATATGTTCCATAGTACGAATTTCCCTAATTCTAGTCAGTAAGTCGATGTGAGAGGGAGGGGCAGTCTGTCTCCACTTCCAAGTAATCAGGGTTTTAGCAGCAGTGAGAAAGTGCTGAAAAAGTCGAGCTATGGGTTTCTCCAAGGACCTAGGAGGGACATTCAGGAGATAATGAAGAGGATCTAGAGGAATATCCTGCTGCAATACCGCTACCACCAAATTCCTAACCTCCAGCCAAAACTGTTGCACCAGGGAGCAGCTCCAAAAAATATGGAACAGGTCTCCCCTCTGGACTCTACATCGCCAACAATCCGAAGGAATACCCGGATTGAAGCCGTGCAAGTGGGCAGGGGTATGGTACCAAAACATAAGAATTTTATATTGATTTTCTTTATATGTAGTACAGAGGGAAGTTTTAGCTGCTTGTGACCAAATGATCTGCCACAATGAGGAAGGGATAGATTTATTCAACAGGGTCTCCCATTTTAACATATATCTATGCCCGGGTAGAGGGGAGTCATCCGGGGACAGTAATATTGTGTAAATAGCGGATATGAGCCCTTTAGTAGTGGTAGTATGATGACACAGTTTCTCAAAGTTTGTAGGTGTAGTGACCCGATTGGATCCGAAAGTTTGTTGCATGTAATGCCTGATCTGAAGATAGTGAAAAAAGGTAGAAGAGGGGATGTTATGATGCTGTTGGAAATAGGAAAACGGGTGAAGCTCTAGCGTATGAGGATCAACCATATCTGCCAGGTGGAATACCTCTGCCCCCGTCCACAATCGGACCACCCGGGAAGTAGTACCCCCTGGAATAGTGAGAGTATATAGTACCGAGGTCAACGGCGGACAACCCGACGCCAAATTAAAGCGTTGTTTACAAGCTTCCCATACCTCCCGTTGAAAGCGCATTGGACCTAACAGAGACGAAGAAGGCAAGGCCAGCGGGTCGCCCCATAACAAAGCGTTTGGATGAACAGGAGCCATCCACAATTTTTCTATTTCGGTCCACTTGTTGTACGCCCGTAGGGACACCCAACAGGGGATAAGACGAAGATGGGACGCCCAGTAGTACTTCACAATGTCAGGAACAGACAACCCCCCTGCAGATCGACTAGACAATAAAACAGATTTCGGGATTCGATGTCTGCCGGAGTGCCATATGAACCTGAGAATGGAAGACTGCATTGCCCTCAGTTCCCTCATAGGTACTGCCACTGGTAGGGTCTCAAAGAAGTACAATAATTTAGGGAGCAGGGTCATTTTGACCACTGCAATGCGTCCAAAAAAGGACATGGGGAGAGGACCCCACCTGGCCATAAGTCTACGCAATTCTACAAAAAGGGGAGGGAAATTAGCCTTGTAGACCGATGCATAAGAGGGAGTGAGCTGGACTCCCAAGTAAGTCAGGGAGGCTTCTTTCCAGTTGTAGGTGTAGTTGTGTTTGAGGAGCAATAGGTCTTGGTGTGGGACATTAAGAGGGAGCGCTTCCGTCTTAGAAGTATTAGTTTTATAACCTGAGAGCCGCCCATACCTATGAAGAAGGGCAGTAAGGGCAGGAAGGGAGATATGGGGTTTAGTGATAGTCAAGAGAATGTCATCGGCAAATAGGGAAACCTTGAACTCTTTATCTTGTATCTTGACCCCTCCTATATCTATGGATTGCCGTATTTGAGCTGCAAGGGGTTCAATACAGAGCACAAATAAAAAAGGGGACTGGGGGCATCCCTGACGCGTACCATTCCAAATCTGAAATGGGGGAGAAGTGGAGTGCGGAAGTTTAATCGCCGCCATCGGGGTGGAGTAAAGACCACGCAGAGCCGTCAGGAATGGACCCGAAATCCGAAATGATTTCAGAGTTTCAAACATAAATGGCCATCCCAAGCGATCAAACGCCTTCTCCGCATCCAGGCTAAGAAGGATCGCTGATTCCTCTTGCCTGTGAAGGGCATCAATTAGATCAAGGGTCCTGCGTGTGTTATCTCCCCCTTGTCTAAGGGGCACAAAGCCCACCTGATCTTTATGGATCAAAGATGGGAGTCAGACATTAAGTCTATTTGCAAGAAGACGAGTACAATTTTTTAAATCAGAGTTCAAAAGAGCTATGGGTCTATAATTTGAGCAATCTGCATGGTCTTTACCCGGTTTAGGGATTAGTGTAATATGAGAATGCAGAAACGTTTGAGGGATGGGAGAACCCTGTAAGAAGTCGTTAAATAAGGAAACCATCTTTGGAACCAGGATCTCTGCAAATGTCTTATAATACTCATACGTGAAGCCATCCGGCCCAGGGGCTTTACCACCAGGGAGGTCCTTCAGTATATCCGACAATTCCTCCGCAGAGATCAGTGCATTCAAAGACGAAAGCTCTGTGTTTTTTAAGCTAGGGAGATTACATGAGGAGAGATAAGTTTGTAGCGTTTCCCACCTACGGTCTGGATCAGAGGGTAATGTGGTTTGGCAAATGATATAAGGATTTATAGTAAGCATGGAAGAGTGTGGCTATCGTGTCTGGGTGATGTTGGAGGAGGCCAGCGCTATCTCGGACCGCTTGCAGAGTGCGAGCAGTCGTCTGATCCCTCAATAAACGGGCTAGAAGCAAATGGGCTTTGTTGCCCTTATCATAATATCTCCGTTTTGTGTATAAAAGTGATTTTTCTACTCCATTCATTGCTAAATCCTTAGGTTGCGCTCTAGCCTCTATCAACTTTCGCAGTATCGGCACTGTCAGCTGAATCCCCATTTCCCCCTCCAATTTAGTAATTTTCCGAAGGAGAGCCGCCTTTTTGGCCCTAGAGGCCCTTTTTAGTCTGGAACCCATAGCCATGCAATGCCCTCTCATCACCGCCTTATGGGCCACCCAGAGAGTGGAAATTAGTGGAACCGAGCCCTTATTAAGTGTTTAGAATTCACGCATGTGATCAGCCAGGCCGTCCCTAAGGGTGGGGGATTTAATTAAAGTTTAATTTAGACGCCAATGACATACTCTCGTGGAGGGTCTACCTATCTGCAAAGTAACTGAGACTGGCTCATGATCTGACCAGGAGATTGGGTCTATGACCGCCGTCTGAAGCAAACGGAGGGCGGGACATTACCAAAGAAGTAATCTAGGCGCGTGTGAGTGTTATGTGTATGAGAAAAGAAAGTATAAGACCAATCACTCGGATGATCAACTCGCCACAGGTCATAGAGATTATGTTCCCTAATCAGCTGCCTGAAGCGAGTAGAAAGTCTCGCGAGGGTGGGAGATGGAGTAGCGTGCGTAAGAGAAGCCCTGTCCATAATCATGGAGAATGGGATATTGAAGTCCCCACCTACCAACCATGCTCCCCTAGGGAGATTTTGTAGCTTGGAGAAAATTCTACGTAGGAATGGGTTCTGCGCAGTATTAGGGGAATAGACATTACATAAGACAATGGGCTGGCCAGACAGAGTCCCCTCCAAGATAACATATCTACCCCCAGGATCTAAATGTGAGGTATGGACCTGTATGGGACACGTAGAGGAAATCAGAATGGCAACCCCCTCCCTCTTACGACCAGAAGAGGCGGAATACACAGCAGGATACGCCCCCATAGCAAAACGAAAGGAACCAGAAGAATCTAAATGTGTCTCTTGTAGAAAGGCGACCTCCGCTCCAAGCGATTTCAGCTCTCTAAGAAGTAAGCATCTCTTCACATTAGAGTTGAGGCCCTTTACATTAAACGTGACAAATTTAACCATGGTCATAGATGTAGGGGAGAAAAAGAAGTGATGTGGAAAGTGCAAATGTATAAAGCTCACAGTTACGTCGGGGCCGGTCTCTGTCAAGTCTCATGGCAAACCGTTCTCTATGATACCCGTCCTCCATGGAGGTTCGCGGAAGAGACAAATTCGTCTCAGCTATTATCGCGGAAAGAGGTGTAAAGGAAGGGGGAAACACCGGGAGAGAAACAAACCAGGGAGACAATACAAATATCAGCATTAACAACAAAAATACATTAAATCAGTGCACATCAGTTAAAGAACGGAATGTACTACCAGGGAGAATACTATACCCTGGGGTGGGTGTTGTTAAAGCAATTAAAAGCTTGCAATACAATAGTATCTTTTGCAACTCTCTCCTAAAACAGAGGGAGAACTGCAAAAAAAATACCCAAATCCAAGAGGAGGTCGGGTCTCAGCAATCAAATAACCTGGTACAAGGGTACGTAGAATTACGCAAAGGCCAAAGAAAAAAAAAAAGGTGGATGAGCAAAGTTGTCTCAGGTCGATCCTACCCTGCCACAATTTACTTTAAAGGAATAAAGAAAAACAATTTATAACAAGAAATATAAGCTTAAATCAGCCTAAAACATTTCAGCTGGTGAAAAGAACATCTGATATAAGTGACCAGACTCCTTCACTTAAAGAGGCTCTGTCACCAGATTCTCAAATCCCTATCTCCTATTGCATGTGGTCGGCGTTGCAATGTAGAGAACAGTAACGTGTTTGTTTTTTTTAAAACGTTCAGTTTTGGCCAAGTTATGAGCTATTTTATATATATATATGCAAATGAGCTTTGAAATGGACAACTGGGCGTGTTTTTTTTCGTATGTCCAACTGGGCGTGTATTGTGTTTTTAACTGGGCATGTTTGCTTGTTTTACTAGCTGGGCGTTGTGAATAGAAGTGTATGATGCTGACGAATCAGTGACCAATCAGCATCATGCACTCCTCTCGATTCATTTACACAGCACATAGTGTTCTTACTAGAACGATGTGCAGCCACATACACAAGTGTCCTGATAATGAATACACATGACCTCCAGCCTGGACGTCATGAGTATTCAGAATCCTGACACTTCTGAATCTTTTCTGTGAGATTCCAGCAAGCCACACGTAATCTCGCAAGATTACGAGGTAAACGAGATTTTGTTTCCCTTGCTGGAAATCTCACAGAAAAGATTCAGAAGTGTCAGGATTCAAGTGCAAGTGATCTTCTTATAAAGATATCTAGGCAGGGCCTACATCAGGGCACTTCAGGTGGAATTGCTGTCAGGGGCTCAGGAAAATTAGGCTAAAAAAAGGAAACCACATTCACCGATTGCCACCTGCCACACCCTCCCCACACTATTTACTGCTGTGTTTAATAGGACTAAATATATTGGGGCCGATTTACTAATGTGTTTGCACCTGGAATAATGTTGCATCAGGTTTTAGACCTATTCATTGAACACATGTGCCAAAAGGAACAGATCTTTATGCCTCTTTAGACACTTTTGAAAAGTGTCTTGACAAGGGGGTGTAACTTAGTGAAAAGGGGGGGGGGGTGGTACACTATTCTGCCGCAAAATAAGTAAAATCCAAGGTCATATAGGGAAGAGAAAAGTATCTATCAGGTCAAGCAAGATGCGTTACATTTTTTATCACTTGCCTAAGGAGGACACCTGTTCGGTTTTGAAACGCTTAGCCCTATGAAATAAAAATAAAAATCTTTTAAACTTTTAAACACTTTCTATGTTCTTTATCCAGCAGCACCAAGATATCATTGATTTTTTTAAAACTTTTTTAACTTCATTTATGCTACTTATTGCGTATGCTTTCATGCACAACCGGCCAAAGAGGAGTTGCAGCTGGTCGTAAACGACTGAAAGCTACTGTACGGTGTTGTGCCTGTTATCAGCACATCTCGCCCAGGTGAGCAGTTATATCTCCCTCTGTCCATTCTCAACATACCAAAAAGTTTCCTCACTATGTTTTTATTTCTTAAACAGGTTCACATATTCCGAATGGCGGCCCTACAATTAGGAGCAATAACAGTTCAGCTACAAAGTGGTAGGGTACACAAAGGCTCACAGAACAGGAACGCCAGGTTTAGTATTCTAAGATTTGGGTATTTTCATTCATGACAACCTGTGTGATACAATTTATCACAAATTCTAATTTTGGTGCATACATACTGTGCATTGTGGTGCTTCACATCGTCTTGGTTTGTCTGAACTAAACTTGAAATTGTATAACTCGTAACTAGACATCATATGAAATGTTATCTGCAAATCGTCAAGCTTCAAAATGGTCAACTTGGCTCTTAAAATATACACTATGTCCCTTTCTGATTGACATTATATGCACCATGGATAATGTCATTGATTAATTATTAATTCTGAAACACATCATTACATAATTATTTTTCAGAGATAAAATTCATTTATTGACAAGAAAAGAAGTCCTAATTCCTACAGTTATCTAAAAGCATATGGAAATCTTTGACACTAGGTTACACAAGTATCATATACAGGTACAGGTCAATGGCTTTATATCCTGTTGTACATTATTACCACCAGGTACAGGTTCCAACAGGAATCAATTTCAGCACTGATTAAAGGTTCATTGTTTGCAGTTTATTGTAATATATGTTATACTGTGACCTGTGACATCACAAATGAACATTTAAAAGGTTTAAAGTCAAACTTTCCTTATCGATGTTTTCTAACATGATTACGTAATATACTTCTCTATGCATCTCTGGGATGTCAAGCAATTTAGACATATTTTTTTTGAAGGCAGTAGTCCACCTTTTCAACTAATAGTTTTTACTGTTCTTATGCATCTGACATGAAAAATAAAGAATCTTTGCAAATCTGTGTTTACAGCTTCAGTGCGGACATATACATCTCCATGGTAACAGACTACAAACTCTGTGTAGACGGATCATGCAATCATCCTCTCTTCTACCCTTCTTACTACTTCTTGCTAACTTATATTTGGTAGGATATCACGAAGTAGTGGACAAATGGATAGCAATACGACTGGAGAATCAGACTGCACAGGATTTGTTTATAGTCTGTTACCATGGAGACACATAGGTCTGCATAGGAGTTGTAGACACAAAAGAGAAGATTTTTTAATTTATAAAAACTAAAGACTATTTGCAAAGTTGCCTCAATTTTTATTTTAAATGCAGTGGCACTATATAAAAAAAAATATTGTGAAGGTGGACAGTTTTTGCTTTTATGTCCCACTTGTTTGACATTTCCCTAATGGGGAGAATTGTCCAGCCTTGTGCTTAATATCCTTTCCCTTTTGGATCCTTGCAAGACACCATCATTGTGGTCTGGCATGTAAGTGCAATAAACTGGAAAAAAAAAACCTGTTCCCTACAATTTGACTAAGTTTCTAAAATCCAATCGTTCAGTGGAGAATCTCTTCTCAAGAAAGACTTACCTCCTAGGAGTTTTACAATAATGGGGGAGACTTCTTCATACTGGTGCACCATGCCAGCACCCATTTAGCATGAATGATCATACATTGCAAATCTACCTGTAGCATAAAAAGGGCGATTGACACTAATATGGGCCCCTGCTACAGCCACCACATCTTACACATGACTAAGGTAACATTAGCTATAATGCAGTTATACTGGAATTCCAGTCCACACAAAGGTACAATTCATTCTTTCTCAGCTTTATCTTAATAACCGATCGCCAGATGCTCTACAACTCATCGGTCCTTCTGGTACAGAGTAAGGGCCATGCACACGACCGTGATTTTTATCCGCAATTACGGATCCATAATTGCGGGTAAAAATACAGATACATTTGTTTTTATGGCTCACGGATAAGTGTCCGGGCCGTAGAAATGACCCGCAAAAATACTTTATAGTGGGAGCACGGCCCGCAAATGCAAGTGACAGTCCGCGTGCAGATGTCTACGGCCGTGTGCATGAGGCCGTACTTGCAGTGGATATCATCTACAAGAACAGAAACATGTGCCTTTACACAGAGAATGTGTAACTGGAGCCTGAGGTACCACATTCTAAAACTTCTGGTAATTTATAGATGACAGATTCTCTTTAAGTAGATATATGCGGAGCAAAGTGTCTGCCTACACAAAAGACATGATTGGTGGAACATTTAATTATGTCTCTGGGCTTTTTCCATTACACCTGCATGTGGGACAAAAGTTTTAAAGGAGAGTATGAATCTTGTCATTCCAGATTGTAGCAGTCCGGTTTTAGAAACCTATATCTATACAGTCATAGAGCTGTCCAGTTTGGATTATTGCTCCTTCAACTACAAGCTGATCGTGGGTGTCCTACTCATCGCACTTCATGTCAACTGCTTTCATTGGGGAAACCTCTGTGCTAGTGTTCATTTACCTGTAACTCAGGGTACATAAAGTTAAACCTACAGCAAGAGCTTAGGGTCATCGAGTTAAACCTACTAACAACGGAAGAGCACCCAACTGAAGTCAGCCATACACGTTCAAGTCTACTGCCTACCAGATAACTATTTATTCGAATAATGACAAAATAGTTGAAACCTCATTTACATTTTAGATGCCATTAACTACTGCATACAGATAATAACAACAAGAAGCTACTACACAAGTTTACCATATTTTAAAAGGATATAGAAAAGCTTGAGAGGGTTCAAAGGTGGGAAACTAGATTAATAAATAGAATGGGAGGGATATTAAATTAGACTTGATTTATTCATTACAAAAACCGAACAAAGGGCTAGGGTATATTCCTTACATTTGGAAGAAAAGGTGACTCAGACATCAATATAGGAGAGGGTTCTTTACAGTTAGAGCAGTCAGACTATGGAATGCCTAACCCTAGCACAATTTTTTTTTTTCAAAAATCGGCACCTACAGTCGTGGACAAAATTGTTGGTACCCTTCCATTAAAGAAAGGAAAACCCACAATGGTCAATGAAATAACTTGAAACTGACAAAAGTAATAATACATTTTCATTTACTGAACATCAACTAATGTAAATCAGACATTGCTTTTGAATTGTGGTTCAATAGAAAAAAAAAAACGAAAAAAAAACTAATGAAACTGGCCTGGACAGAAATGATGGTACCCATAACTTAATATTTTGTAGCACAACCTTTTGAGGCAATCACTGCAAAAATACTATTTCTGTAACTCTCAATGAAACTTCTGCAGCAGTCTACAGGTATTTTGGCCCACTCCTTGTGAGGACACTGCTCCAGCTATCTCAGGTTTGAAGGTGCCTTCTCCAGACTGCAGTTCTCAGCTCCTTCCACAGATGTTCAATAGGATTTAGATCAGGGCTCATAGAAGGCCACTTCAGAATAGTCCAATGCTTTGCTCTTAGACATTCCTGGATGTTTTAGCGGTGTGTTTTGGGTCATTATCCTGTTGGAGGACATGGTCTGGAATCACTATGATTTTCAGTAAACCTAACTCAGGCTCTCAATGCATGCCAACGAGGCTCCCATAGGAATGCATTGAGAGTCTGACTTCCGGTTTTCTGAAAAGCAGTGATTCAAGACTAGGTCTGAATGAAGATCACGTGGACGGAGCTCGACCAGAAAACGACACGATGTGGGGATCGGTAAGTATTTTTGCACACAGCACCCCACTGAAACACCAATGTACAATTGGAGGGGGCAATAAAAGAATAAAGTGGAGTGCTTCTTTAAGGGTTTGGATCTTATTCAGGGAATTCCCAGGTCACATCCCTAGAATAGTCTCCAATAGCTGATGGCTTGCAGATGGTGATTTAATAGCGACATACCAGAAATTATAAACTGAAAGTGTGGGCATACAAGTCCGAGGTCAGGGCTGGCAGAGTTCAAGCAATACAATAGATTGCTTGAACTCTGTTATAGATAGATATCCGATCATAACATTTCAAAAACTGTACAATAGCAAAATATAATAAAATCACCATCAGAAGCATAAGAGGGGCAACTGACTAGACAAGTATCTTTTTAACTAGTAAGAGAAAAAGAGAAGATGGGATATACAAAGTACAAACTCTTAATGGTTTTTAGACAAATATGAATTCACCATAGATCTGATGAGCCGCACTCCATGAATTATATAAAGTTGCAGTTATTTACATAACTCTGTTTATTATGTGCTATAATGTTTTGTCCTTGCGTTTATATTTTACATTTATAATCCATCTGTGGGAATCTAAGAGACAGTCCAGGACAACTTTGTAACCGATGTGATACAAATGTATGGGGATGAGCGTTCGGAGTAATAAGCACTCATCCCCATCTATGGAAGGCGTTTAGGTCCTGCCAGAGCAGGATCTAATACGCTGCCTGTCAGTGTGAAACTGACCGGTGTAATACCCTGCAATACACAAGTATTGCAGGGTACTATAAAAATGATCCAACAGTTGGATCTTCAAGTCCCTAGTGGGACTAAAAAAAAATAGTAAAACAAGTAAGAGTTCCAAGTAACAAAATTAAAAACTGCCCTTTTTTCCCCCTAAAAATAAATAATCTATGCATAATTTGGTATCACCGCGTCCATAACGGCCTGAACTATAAAAATGTAATGTTATTTATCCCACATGGTGAACGGCGCAAAAAATAAAATAGAAAAACAATACCAGAATCGCTGTATTTAGTCACTTCAGCATATACCCAAAAATGATACCAATAAAAACTAAAGTTTGTTCCGCAAAAAACAAGCCCTGACACAGCTTTCTTGATGGAAAAATAAAAAAGTTATGGCTGGCACAAAAACGAAATAATTTTGTAAATTTGTAAATTAAGTAAATATGTAATTTATAATGCACGGTGAACGCCGTAAAAAAAAAAAAAGAATAAAAAACAATAGAAGTTTTCACGGCTTAATTCCGCTGAATTCTGCAAAAAAACTAGGGGATCACTTTTGGGGGGTTTCTACTGTTTTGGTATCGCAGGGGCTTTGCAAATGTGACATGGCTCCCAGAAACCAATCCAGCAAACTTTAGCTCCAAAAGCCAAACGACGCTCCTTCCCTTCTGAGCCCTGCTGTGGGTCCAAACAGCAGTTTATTACCCCATGTGGGGTATTGCCGTAATCGGGGGAAATTGCTTTTCAAATGTTGGGGTGTTTTTTCGTCTTTATGCCTTGTAAAAGTTGATAATTTCTATGTTTTATTGGAAAAATGGAGATTTTAATTTTCACGATCTAATTCCACTAAGTTCAGCAAAAAAATTTGGCCTGGTAAAACCTTCAGTGTTAGAGAAAAAAATGGATTTTCTAAAAAAAGAAATTAAATTTATACATTTTACCCGCACATTGCTGTAATTCCTGTGAAACACCTAAAGGGTTAAGAAAATTTCTAAATGCTGTTTTGAAAACTTTGAGGGGTGCAGTTTTTAAAATGGGGTGGCTTATGGGGGGTTTCTAATATATAAGGCCCTTAAAGCCACTTCAGAACTGAACTGGTCCCTGAAAAAAATAGGTTTTGGAAATTTTCTTGAAAATATGAGAAATTGCTGCTAAAGTTCTAAGCCTTGTAACATCCTAGAAAAATAAAAGGATGTTCAAAAAATGATGCATACATAAAGTAGACATATGGGAAAAGTAATCTAGTAACTATTTTGTGTGGTATTACTCAGAATCACTTGGATAGGTGAAAGCATTCCCAAGTTATTAACACATAAAGTGACACGTCAGATTTGAGAAAAATCGGCTGCGTCCACAAGACCAAAACAGGCTGTGTCCTTAAAGGAACAGTGTCATCACAAATTTTTTTTTGATATGTTAAAGATGTTAGTGCTTTATTAAAAACGTTTATATTTATTTGTGTGTTTGTGTTTTACTTTTTCTTATTTTTACACTTTTTCTTCCCTATGGGGGCTGCCATTTTTTGTTCCATTTCTGTGTGTGTCGATTAACGACACATACAGACATGGAATACGACAGCCACAGTCCCATAGGGACTGCGAACGGCTCCCGTCCCATCCACTTCTGTGTACGCCGTCTGTGTGGGAACTGCGCATGCGCCGCTCCCACACAGTCCAATTTGAAATTGGCGCCGTCCGGCGCCATTTTCCTGTGGACCGGAAGTCGCGGCCGGACAGTAAGATTCCTACTTCCGGTCGCGGCTTCCGGACTTGTGCACTTGGACCAGCGGCAGCAGACGGAGCGGACGGGCCGGAGGGAGCCGCGGCGGCAGGAGCAGGTAAGAGATTTCAATGTATGTTCGTGTTTGTGTACGTTTACTACTGTATGTAAACCTACTACACTGTGTGTTAGCTCAAAAAATGGCGACACACAGTGTAGGAGGTTAGACCGTTCAAACCCCTCGTTTATCCCGGCACTAGCCAGGATAAAGGAGGGGGGGATGCTGAGAGCTCACTAGAGCGAGGGCTTTTTACCCAATTTTGCAGCAAAAAGCAATGTGGTTGCTTTACCACTTGCAATGCTGCAATTTTGGGAATAGCTCCATCTAGTGACCAGCAATGGGAAATATTATAAATTAGAATCTAATTTATAATATTTCCTGGCTCGTGAAAAAAATAAAAAAAATTTGAACAATGTTTAATCACCTACACACTAAATGTTTAATTAAAAAAAACCAAACATGTTTTTCTGGCAACACATTCCCTTTAAGGGGTTAACATCATGGGTATGAAGGTGTAAAACCAGAAATGAGCAGGTAATGGGTGAAAACTTCTCAGTGTGTGTATAAATTAAAGAAATTCTCTTTTATTACTTGGATAAAAATTATACAGTTTTGTCATCTAGTAGATTTCTCAAATATTGAGGTTCCTGAGCCCTTTATTGGCCACCTTATCAGGGATGTACCCAGGGCCAGACTGAGACAAAAAAAGCAGCCCTGGCACACAAGCCCCAGCAGCCAACACACACTGTCTAAAACCAGGCTTGGCCTTAAGCCCCCCAGTTACAGCACACAGCGCACGTTGGTCGATTCGGTCCAAAGTGATTTCTGTTGAATGTCAGATTACCGCACTTTTTTATGTGGTGAAAATGCGTTCTAGTGGAGCTGCTAGCTCACAGCTTATGTGTTCAACATTCAGCTTTCCCCCTTCCCCATAGAGCAACACCTACGGGGTGACAGAACGTGATACTTCATTAAGTGATAAGTATATTGCTGAAATCTGCAATAATGTTCTGTAAAAGAGAACTGGTTCAGCCGCATAAGTAACTTTCTTATGCAGCAATCTCCTCGCTACACTGCCTCCACCCAGCGAGGTATCCTCTCAGACAAGGCCACACTTCAGGATTTGTACCAGGGTCCACACAGAAGACACTGCTTATACCCCAGACCACCAGCTCAGGCTTATCTCTGAGCTTTCTTATTGTCCCCTATAAGACCAAATGTAAATGTCACTTCCAGCAGGAATAAGAACATGTCATCTTTGGAAGAATTTGTTGCCAACAGTTGAAAGAAGAGGTAGCGCACTGGTAAAGATCTCTGCTAATAAATTAGAGGTGTGAGGACCGTGTGAGTTCTATCTCCAGGTTCTCCAGCCCTAAAAGCAGTTAACCCCCAAACAACTGTGCTGTCATGTCCCAATGTCATCCAAGGTTTTTCTTGTTGAAGGTCCGATTACCCGTTTTTAAAAGAGGTGAAAAACACATCTTTGTAAAGCTGCTGTGCAGCTAGCTCACAGCTTGCGTGATCCGAGTTGAGTGCAGGAATCACTTCTGTATATATGGGTTCTAAACCCCATGTTGTCCTCCTGGTGAACTTGGGCTGCTCCCCCTTTCCCAAAGTGCCACCTATAGAGGGATGGATTATGATACCTGTTTGAGTGATGAGTATATTGCTGAAATCTGTAATAATCTACTATATAAATACAACTGTCTCAAAAGAGACAGCTGCATAAGTAACTTTCTTCTGCAGCTGTCTCAAAAGAGACAGCTGCATAAGTAACTTTCTTCTGCAGCAACAATCTCACTGCACTGCCCCCACACCACTACAAATACCACCCTGCAAAGTACCATTTTGGACAATCCACACATCAGGATTTGAACCAAGGACTGCACAGAAGACACTCAATATTTAGACACCACTTAATCACCACACCACCAGCACACATTAACATCTGAGCTTTCTTATTGTCTCCATAAGACCAAATGAAATCATTACTTCCAGCAGGAATAAGAACATGTCATCTTTGGAAGAGTTTGCGACCAGCTCTCAACAGCAGAGGTAGCACACTGGTAATGTTCTCTGCTGATAAACTAGAAGTGTCAGGAACATGTTGGTTCTATCCCCAGGATCTCCTCCTTGTGTCTCAGTTTTGAAAGTCTTTCACCAGTGCAGGTTCACAAGGCGAGACATCCTTTTAAAGGAGAAATGCATTGCCCTGTTGAGAATCAGCCAATTGTTGGAAAAACTTGACCAAGCACGAGCAACAAACTTGTATAAGTAAGGAGACCGCCACCTACCACACAAGCAGGATGCTTTGAACCTAGGGACATGGGCTAACTCCATAGCAAACCAGGCCTAGGCACTTAAGCCCCAAGCCACCATGCTGTCATACTGCCCCCCAAATGTGATCTAAAGTTTTTCTTGTTGAAGGTCCGATTACCCTTTTTTAAAAGGTGAAAAAAAAAAGTGTCCTCGTAAGGCTGCTGTGCAGCTAGCGTGATCCGAGTTGAGCATAGGAATCACTTCTGTACAATGTGGGTTCCAATCCACATGTTGTCCTCCTTGAGCTGCTCCCCCTTTCCCAAAGTGCCACCTATGGAGGGGTGGATTATGATACCTGTTTGAGTGATGAGTATATTGCTGAAATCTGTAATAATCTCAAAAGAGACAGCTGCATAAGTAACTTTCTTCATATAAGTAACTTTCTTCTGCAGCAACAATCTCACTGCGCTGCCTTCACACCACTATAAAGACCACCCAGCAGAGCTCCCTTTTAGACAAGGACACACATCTGGATTTTTAACCAGGGGCTGCACAGAAGACACTCACTGTTTAGGGTGCAGCTTAAAGGCAATGTGTTGCCAGAAAAACATGTTGTTTTTTTTTAAATTAAACATTTAGTGTGTGGGTGATTAAACATTGTTCAAATTTTTTTTATTTTTTTCACGAGTCAGGAAATATTATAAATTGGATTCAATTGGATTCAAATTTATAGTATTTACCATTTCTGGTCACTAGATGGAGCCATTCCCAAAAATATGTGGTAAAGCAACCACATAGCTTTTCTGCTGCAAAATTGGGTAAAAAGCCCTCGCTCTAGTGAGCTCTCAGCATCCCCCCCTCCTCTATCCTGGCTAGTGCCGGGATAAACGAGGGGTTTGAACGGTGTAACCTCCTACACTGTGTGTCGCCATTTTTTGAGCTAACACACAGTGTAGTAGGTTTACATACAGTAGTAAACACACACAAACACGAACATACATTGAAATCTCTTACCTGCTCCTGCCGCCGCGACTCCCTCCGGCCCGTCCGCTCCGTCTGCTGCCGCTGGTCCAAGTGCACAAGTCCGGAAGCCGCGACCGGAAGTAGTAATATTACTGTCCGGCCGCGACTTCCGGTCCACAGGAAGATGGCGCCGGACGGCGCCAATTTCAAATTGGACTGTGTGGGAGCGGCGCATGCGCAGTTCCCACACAGACGCCGTACACACAAGTGAATGGGACGGGAGCCGTTCGCAGTCCCTATGGGACTGTGGCTGCCGTATTCCATGTCTGTATGTGTCGTTAATCGACACACACAGAAATGGAACAAAAAATGGCAGCCCCCATAGGGAAGAAAAAGTGTAAAAATAAGAAAAAGTAAAACACAAACACACAAATAAATATAAACGTTTTTAATAAAGCACTAACATCTTGAACATATGAAAAAAAATTTTGTGATGACACTGTTCCTTTAAGCACCAGGCCACCAGCTCAGGTTGATCTCAGGACTTTCTTATTGTTCCCATAAGACCAAAAGTAATCATTATTTCCAACAGGAATAAGAACATTTCATTTTTGGAAGAGTTTACAGCTGACTCTTGACAGCAGAGGTAGTGCACAGGTAATGTTCTCTGCTGATGAATTAGAGGAGTCAGGAAAATGTGGGCTCTATCCCCAGGATCTCCTCCATGTGTCTCAATTTTGAAAGTCTTTCACCACTGCAGGTTCGCAAGTTCATTTAAAAGACAAAATGCATTGCCCTATTGAGTGCCAGCTGCTTGCCAAAATTTTCGGGATAATGTTGTCACCGTTAAGCACAAGCAGCTCACTCGTATAAGTAAGGGGACCGCCATCTACCACACAAGTTGCATGCAGCAAACCCAGGTACATGGGCTAACACCGTAGTGTTCCTGAACTCAGTACTTTAGCCCCAAGCCCCCCAGTCACAGCGCTCTCATGAGACGATGCAGTCAAAAGTGACTTCTGTTGAATGTCAGATTACCGTGCTTTTTTTATGAGGTGAAAAATGTGATCTGGTGGAGCCGTCGTCCTGCAGCTCATGTGTTCAGACACAACAGTAAATGCCACTAGCAACTTATTAGTAAAACGCTTTATCGCCAGCATCTGAGAAAGATATTCGCAGGACTGACGGGCTTTTTTTCAAATGTATATTTCTTGTTAAAGAATGGCAGAAGGAGACATCATGTCTCCACCGGAGCGCTTCTTTAAGGGGTGTAGGAACCTCAATATAGATAAAGTAGAAAAATAAATGACAATCAAATTACAAAGACGTGATATTTTTTTTTCTTTTTAAAGACGATCTTGACAGAGCAAATATAAAGCAAGAACATTTTTATTATTTTTACATGGAAAGAAAACCAAACAACAGGAGGCAAGATGATCATTTTAGGCACAAATCCAAGCAGTAAAGCTCATTTAAGGTCAGTTCACACTGAGTTTTTTTACATGTTTTTTGACGCGGAGACCGAGTCAGAAAATGCGCAAAAAAACGGCCGAAAATGCCTCCCATTGATTTCAAGGCGTGAAAAGAAGCGACATGCCCTATCTTTGGGCGTTTACGTCTCTGACCTCTCATTGACATCAATAGGAGGCAGAGATAGCGTATTTCGCGCCGTTTTTGCCCATCGGCGCTCAATGGCCGTGGATGAGAAACGGTGCGAAAAACGACGTGCAGGCAGAGCAAAATCTGCCTCAAAATTCCAAACGGAATTTTGAGGCAGATTTTCTGCCTGCAAAAAACTCTGTGTGAACCCAGCCTAAGGCTAAGTTCACACTGAGTTTTTTGATGCGGAAACCTTGCCAAAAAGCTCGTCAAAAATGGCCCGAAAATGCCTCCCGTCGATTTCAATGAAGCTACATGCTCTATCTTCGGGCGTTTCCACCTCTGACCTCCCATTGACTTCAATGGGAGGCAGAGAAAGCGTATTTCGCTGCGTTTTATGCCCGCAGCGCCCAATGGCCACGGGCGAAAAACGCTGCGAAAATCGGCGTGCAGGGAGAGGAAAATCTGCCTCAAACTTCCAAATGGAATTTTGAGGCATAAATTCTACCTGCAAAATACTCCGTGTGAACATAGCCGACAAATGCATATGGTCTTGTGTCCCCCCCCTCACCTTCATTTATTAACCCTTCTTCTCCACACTGTACAGTAGTTTATACTTCTTAGGGGGGATTCACACGAGCGTGTATTCGGTCCGTGCGGGCCGCGTGGTTTTCACGCGGCACGCATGGACCAATACAAGTCTATGGGGCAGTACAGACAGTCCGTGCTTTTTGCGCAGCGTTTGTCTGCTGCGCAAAAAGCGCGACAGGTTCAATAACTCTGCGTATTTCGCGCATCACGCACCCATTGAAGTCAATGGGTGCGTGAAAATCACGCGCACCACACGGAAGCACTTCCGTGGGACGAGCGTGATTCGCGCAACAGCAGTGAAAAGGATGAATGAAAACAGAAAAGCACCACGTGCTTTTCTGTTTCCAAGCATCCAAACGGAGTGTCTTTGCGAGGAGCGAACCCCGACAACCGAGGCAAACTTCACCGGGTTCGGCCAAACTCGTTTTGGCCGAACCCGGCAAAAAAATTTCCGGTCCGCGACGTCGGGAGAGATTCACTGTGCATGGTGCTGAAAGAGTTAAACTGTTTCAGCACCATGGACAGTGACTTGCGATCCCAAAATACATGAACCTGTAAAAAAAACCGAAGTTCTAACTTACCGATTACTCCTGTCTCCTTCCTGCAGTCCGACCTCCCGGGATGACACTTCAGTTCAAGTGACAGCTCCAGCCAATCACAGGCCAAGCACAGGCTGCAGCCAATCACAGGCTGCAGCGGTCACTTGGACTGCCGCGTCATCCAGGGAGGTGGGGCCCGATGTCAAGAGAGGCGCGTCACCAAGGACGCGTCACCAAGGACGCGTCACCAAGGCAACGGCCGGGAAGTTCTCGGTAAGTAGGAACTTTATCTTTTTTTTTACATGTTTTTCGCTGTTGTGTTCGGCATTCACTGTCGAGGGTGCTGAAAGAGTTAGCTCTTTCAGCACCTTGGACAGTGACGGGCGTCGACAAGCCTCATCTCTATGATGCCGGCTGCGCGAAAATCACGCAGCCGCGCATCAGACACGCATGACACACGCAGCTGTCAAATGGTTTTTGCGCTCGCAAAACGCCGCGTTGTTTGCGCGCGCAAAAACGCAACGCTCGTGTGAATCTGCCCTTATTCTTACTAAAGATATTGCACAAATATTATACAAGAGAACGGTGTCAGTAACATCTAGAGAAGCCGAGTAGTTCATTAAAGGGGTTTTCCACCTTCTGATAACTGATGACCTATCCACCGGATAGATCATCAGTACATGATCTATGGGGGTCCGACCCCCCGACCCCGCACAGATCAGCCTCCGTGCGTGCACTGGACTTACATGCCGGAAGCAGTTGGCTCCAGCCACGGAATAGTTCTTTGCCTTTTCTCGAATAGGCCACATTATAATTTTGCTACTATCTGCAGCTTACCTAATGTAAATGTGTGCGTAGTCTTATATAGATGACTTTATACATAGCTTAAAATAATCAAAAAAGCCATATCCCATAAACTCTATAGGTGTGAGCATAAAATAAAGACCTTCTTGGCAGAACATTACATCCAGAAAGACAGCAGACCTAAGGAACAGTCATTCTGTATCTACGTGATCTGGTAAATATAAATACTGTAATCATATTCAGGGCACAAAGACTTGTTTCATGTGTACATAGTCATTACACTTACAGTGCTAGGTTTACTATACATTTCACATTCCTTTGCCAAGAATTCTAAAAATATCTTCACACCCTAAAAATAACAGATCCTGTTGAGGTTTATTCACATGACTGGGTGTAAAACTGACGATTTTCACGGCCGATTTGCACCCATGCGGGACCCGTTTACATGGATCCCTCATAGACTTGACTCTATTTAGGGATCCAGGAAACCGGGGAAAAATAGAACATGTCCTATTTTTTCCGGGGCCGTTCACACGGTCTGTTAAAGAAAACAGCCGTGTGAATAGCCCCATAGACATGCTGATTATTCCTGTCGTGTGAGTAAGACCTTAGTCACTGCTAGAATTTAAAAAAAAAAAATAATTATTATAATTTTGTACCTCAGATATTTAAAATGAACAAAATCTGATGTGATTTATTCATGGTGTTTTCTCACCTGCCATTTCTTGGTCTTGGACATTGGATGAATAGTTCTGAAGTCTATTATAAGATTTCAATCCTATTATCTCCATTTTTGCCACTGCCATAAAGCACATCCTGCTGCACAGACAATATAATAAGATTGTGTGTCCCCAATATGGCAGCACCCAGATAGTTAATAAATAAATTTGTCCCGTTTCATTTTAAACCAAATCAGAATAATAGATTTATATATTTGATTTCCAGAAGTTTTGGAATAGGGTTTAGAAAATCCATTTTCAAATGTCCTGTTATTGAATTCTGAGTTCATAGAGATCAATTATTCAGGACCCTCATCTATTAGCCACAGCGCAGAGTGCCAACAAGGAATTTCTCCCTGTCTTGAGGACCCAGCACATTTAAGCATTACATTGACAGTCCTTTGATTTCAATAGGAACGGTGTAGTGCGATCCCGCTCTTTAACCCGTTAAATGCCCCGGTTAATAGCAGCTGCGGCATTTAAATGGCTAAAAACCGTTGCAAAGGCCCCCCCCGTTGATTGACCTGGCAGCCATCTTTGTACTCCTATGAATAAGGCAGGGCTTCATAGGAGACTGTCAGAATCACGATATACTGCAATACATTAGTATTGCAGTATATCGTGCAAGCGATCGTTGGTTAAAGTCCCCTAGGGGGACAAGTAAAAAAAGTAAAAAACAGTAAAATAAAGTTTTTCTAATAAATAAAAAATAAAAAAAAATATTAAAAGTTCAAAAACCCCCGTTTACCCATAAGCACAATGTAAAAAAATTTAAAAGCTAACTTAACTGGTATCGACGCATCTATAAAAAGTCTGAACTATTACAATATATCATTATTTGGTCCGCTCGGTGAACACCGTAAAAAATTAAAAACATCAGAATTGCTGTTTTTTGGTCACTTCATCTCCCACAAAAAATGAAATAAAAAGTGATCAAAAAGTGTCATGTACCCCAAAATGGTATCAATATAAAATAGCTCGCCCTGCAAAAAATAAGCCCCCATACCGCTAAATCGACGGAAAAAGAAAAAAGTTATGGCTCTCAGAATGTGGTGACAAAGCTTAAATTTTATTTTTAACAATCACTTTTTTTCCTTGCAAAAGTAGTAAAACATAAAAAAAACGATATAAATTTGGTATCGCTGTAATCGTATTGACCTGCAGAATAAAGTTAACATGCAAGGAATTGCATTTTTTTTCCTATTGCACCCCACATATATTTTTTTTATCTTTTCCCACTAAATTATATGGTACAATAAATAGTGCTGTGAAAATCGTCAACTTGTCACGCAAAAAACAAGCCCTCATACGGCAATATTGATGGAAAAATAAAAAAGTTACGGCTTTTGGAAGATGGGGAGGAAAAAACAAAAGTGAAAATCCGAAAAAAGGCTGCGGAGGGAAGGGGTTAATTATGGGCACCTGTGTCATGTGATCTCAGTCTGACCATCAAAAAGAAAAACATTCCCTGGTGTGTAGACAGGAAGTCATTTCTCCTGTGTGGCTGACTTCCTGTGAACTACAGGATCACATTATCACCTATCAAATCCCTCCTGGCAGCTCAGAGAGCCCTCCCCTTCCCACCCAGCTTCACCCACTTTGTTCCTATGTATGTCCCCCCATGCAAATAGTGCTGCTGAAGAGATTATTTATGCCCTATCTAAGGGAGCAGGAGTGCAGTCATATAATAGGTGAGTCCATACAATGATTTGCTGCAGAGTTATAAAACTCCCCTGACTCACTCTGACTGTCTATGCTATCTGTTAGGCTGGGTTCACACGAGCACATTAACGTCCGTAATGGACGGACGTATTTCGACCGGAAGTCCCGGACCGAACTCAGTGCATAGTTATGTACGATGCTAGGAGTCCCTGCTTCTCTGCAGGACAACTGTCCCGTACTGTAATCATGTTTTCAGTACGGGACAGTAGTTCCACGGAGAGGCAAGGACTCCTAGCGTCGTACATAACTATGATGCTAGGAGCCCGGCCGAAATACGTCCGTCCATTACGGACGTTAATGTGGTCGTGTGAACCCAGCCTTTAGTGCTGTGTGCAGAGTCCAGTGTATTTATATGAGATGCAGCTTTACATTGCTCTCTGCTTATAAGAGCTGACAGAGAGAAATCTATCACTAGCAGGAGGCAGAGGAGAGCAGTGTGAAGCTGCATTACATAGGATACGCTGAGACTCTGCAGTGTGAGAGCAGAAGTTCTATTTCACTGATCTATCACTTGCTGCACTTAGATAGGACTCAGAGCAGAGCAAGTGTAGTGTGAGGAGTCTCCACCCCTCTGCAGAGCCAGAGGGATGATGGGAAATGTAGGCTGCAATTGGGGAATCATATCAGAAGGGATGAAGGAATCAAGATGTCAGACGACCCATAAATGACACATCAACTAAAACAGGTTGACGCAAGGCATACACAAGAGCCTCTACATTATTCTTGAATAATAGCCTATGCTGCTCTATATAGGCAAAAAAATTATGATTATTGCTCGAGTGATTCTTTAACAAGCAAACTGTATAATACCAGCAAGCAAATGGAAAGTCATCATCAAAGTCAACAGATCACATAGCAGATGCTCATGTATAAAGTTGGCATTTTGTATGAACTATTCCATTGCTGAAAAGGCTGTGAACAGTCACTTAAATTGCTTGGCAGTGAACAGGTTTGGTTTTATCTACCTCTTACTTACATAGTAATCAGTCATTCCTATTTGATTTAGCAAATGCACGGAGTTCGGCTTTAGGCTCTATTCACACGACAGGGTCCGAGTGTCGGCCGGTGAAAACGGCTGTTTGTCAGTTTTTCTCGGCCGTTTTGCATCCGTTTAGTTTCCGTTCCGGCCCGTGTTTCCGTTTTTAACGGCCGATTTTGACCAGTTTTGCATCAGTTTTTTTCTCTGTCCGTTTTAAAAACAGATGAATTTCATTTGTCAATTTTTTGCCACAAACTTCCCTCTGTAGATAATGCCACACAGCCCCCTGTAGATACTGTCACAGCCACCCTATAGATGATAATGCCACACACTGCCCTGTATAGATAATGCCACAGCCCCCTATAGATACTGCCACACACTGCCCTCTTTAGATACTGCCACAGCCCCCCTGTAGATAGTGCCACACAGCCCCCTTGTACACAGCATGCCCGTAAAATGGCACACACCCGTAGATGGCACCCCCCTACCTGTAGATCGCGCCACTGTAGGGGACCGATCCAGGAGAAGTCCCTGACGTCACTGTCCATATATGGATAGTGAAGTCAGGGACTTCTCCTGAAGTGGAATCCCCGGCCACAGCGGCCGACGCTGTGTCCAGTGATGATGCTCCGGGAGAAGTCCCTGACTTCATTGTCCATATATGGACAGTGACTTCTCCTGGAGCGGTCCCCTGCTCCTGAAGTGGAATCCCCGGCCACAGCGGCCCATGATTCCGCTCCAGGAGAAGTCTTTGACGTCACTGTCCATATAGTGACGTCAGGGACTTCTCCTGTAGCGGAATCACCAGTCACAGCTGTGTCAGGGACGGCTGTGACCGGGGATTCCGCTTCAGGAGAAGTCACTGACTTCACTGTCCATATATAGACAGTGAAGTCAGGGACTTCTCCTGGAGCGGAATCCCTGGCCACTGCTTCGGCAACACTGTGGCCGGGGATTAGGTATTCCACTCCTACAGGGAGCAAAAAAAAACCTCCTCCTCCTCAGATGCACTTTGCACTGTGAGAAGAGAGCGAGCGAGCAGCAGAAAGCACGGCCGTCACTCGGATCACATCCAAGTGACAGCCGTGTTTTACCGACACCATAGACTTCTATGGGAGCTGACGCGGCCGGGAGAACGGCCCAAAGCAGGGCATGTCCCAATTTTTGAGGATCCGGGTGTTGGCCGATAAAACACGCAGTTTTGGTCCATTTTTCTTGGCCGTTTGCATCCGTTCCCCTTCTGGGCCACGTTCCCATTTGTAACGGCCAATTGTGACCCGTTTTGCATCCGTTTTAAAAACGGATTAATTTTATTTGTAAAAACACCCCCAGGAAGGTCACATGATCGCCCAGTCACCATTTTATCTTGCTTTCAGAGTATAGACAGCTTTGTCTGATCTCTCAGTTTCTTTGTATTGGTTTCTAGTTATTTTTTTACGTGCTACCATGTCCTCACAACGATTAAACCGTGTACTGCAGCTTTGGCTGATTTTTTGTCAATCCAGACAGCAATCACAGATGTGGATGCCCTCTGTAGATAGTGCCACAGTGCCCCCTGCAGATATTGCCACATAGCCCCCCTGTAAATACTGCCACACAGCCCCCTGTAGATATTGCCACAGTGCCCCCTGTATGTAGTGCCACACAGCCCCCCTTGTAGTGTCACAGCCCCCTTGTAGATAGCACCCCCTGTAGATGGCACCCCACCTTGCAGATAGCGCCATTGTAGCTCCCTGTAGGAGCGGAATCCCTCTGGCCAGGTAGGAGTTGTCCCTGATGTCACTGTCCATATATGGATAATGATGTTAGGGGCTCCATCTAGGAGCAGAATCACTGGCCAGAGGGATTCCGCTCCTATAGAGAGCTACAGCGGCGTTATCTACAGGGGGGGATACCATCTACAAGGGGGCTGTGGCACTACATACAGCAAAAAAATCTCACATTGTACTTTGTACTGTGAGGAGGAGGAGAGCGAGTGGCAGAAAGCATGGCCGTCACTTGGATCACATCCAAGTGACGGCCGTGTTTTACATATTTTGACATCTCGGTTTACCGGGCTATAAAAGAAATTGGCCTTGTAAATAGCCCCATTTGGGGTCTATTGTTTTTACTGTGGCCGTGTGAGGGCCGTTAAATAAACGGCCGTCACACGGCCGACTATCCCTGTCGTGTGAATAGAGACTTAGTGGTACTTTACAAGGCTAAAATTATTATTCCTAATTCATCCAATAGCCTTAAATAGCAAATATCCTTAATCCTTGTGTCAAGATAGAGAACAACCAAGGCTAGAACAAATATTGAAGACCTATGGAGAAAAGCTGCCTTGCTGTTCGTTGTCAATACATTGTACTGTACATAAAATATATGGCACAGTTTATCCACTTACTTGTGCTTCACCTCTCAGGGCCTCGGAATGCAAACAAAAAAATCTAAATAAAGAAAATCCCAAATTTGCACAGATGTTTTATTGCTAGTGTCATACATTTCAATACTGGGGTACATTGCTGCTAATGTGGGTTTGTCCTTTACTCAGTGAAACAAGCCATTATGTGGACTGAACTATGATTTTAATTTTATCCTTTCAGTAGGTGCATAAAACCCCATTTAAATCATGATTCATCAAAGCCAGTTGTTTAAAATGCTACTAAAATCTCACAGGAAAATCTCCCAATGTGTACCCATCAGGCAACTGTATACCATACAGTTGCATATGTAACCCATGGGCTCCCATGTTGGGCCACTTTTAGATAGGCTTTATACGTGCTTTTTTGCACCCATAGTACGAACTAAAACACCCGGTGCCTTAACTCCAGTTCTGATGAACCGTGGGAGGATTAGGTGTTGCGCTGTAAAAAACCACCCATAATATGCCTGTCTGATATTGACCTTAAAGAAAACCACACCACATTATATATATTCCTTTGCAGGATGCCTCTGTATTAGAAAGTGAAGCCACAATTACGTCAAATAATGTCACATGGACATAATGTCATCGATTACAGGGTTCCACTTCCAAAGAACCAACTCAATTAAAAGTTTAACTTTTTATAGCATATGGGTGCCATAGGGATGGTCCTCAGCTTGGAACTCCCTTTATGAACCAAAGCAGATAGCCACTATAATAGCAGCGTCTTGTCCACGCAATACATGCATGGCCATTCATTTGAATGGCCGTATGTAATGCTACATTTTCACTACAGTGGCCGCTGCAAGGGAAATGTATTGACAACGGCTTTCCCTAGCAATTAAAACTGATCGCCAGGGGTTAAAGAAGCCGGATAAGGGGCAATTGGAAAGAAAACCCCTTTAAAGAGGCTCTGTCAATAGTTTACTAATGCCCTATCTCCTAGCTAATCTAATAGGCGCTGTCACACTGATAATGATAGTGAAAATTGTGTCCCAAAACATTTAATATTTTAAAAGTTATGAGCTTTTTTCCAAATATGTAAATGAGCCTTTATTAGACAAGTGGGAGGTAACAGAAGCGATTCTCCTGAGGTGGAGCCTTCTCACAGCCTCTGACGCCGTCCTATCAGAATGAAGCTTCTTCACACAGTGTGACAGACTGAGGCTGGAGGGAAGGGGATCACTTCAAACAGCCATATCTCGGGCTGTGGACCACCAAGAAAGGCATACGCCTTTAACAACGCATATAAAGGAGGAGATTCTAATCTTTCATATGACACCAGACACATCGCAGTTCTAGCTGTGGCACAAAAGGAAATATCGCCAGTTGAATGGGAATGAGTCCGGGAATGGAAGCTGTATACTATATGATCACGCTGTGTTGCTAGGCAGGGAAGGGGGAGAAGCTGTATGCTGATTGGACAGCGTCATACAGAAAACATTACACCGTCCAGAGTGAAAAGAAAGAGTCACCTCCTATTTGGCTATTAGAGCCACATTAGCATATTTAGAAAAATTCTCATAACTTTGCAAATAATAAACATTTTTTAAAACAAATTACACTGTAGTTATCAGCAACACAGCGCCTATCAGGCTGGGTTCACACGACCTATTTTCAGGCATAAACGAGGCGTAGTATGCCTCGATTTACGCTTGAAAATACGGCTACAATACGTTGGCAAACATCTGCCCATTCATTTGAATGGGTTTGCCGACGTACTGTGCCGACGACCTGTCATTTACGCGTTGTCGTTTGACAGCTGTCAAACGACGACACGTAAAATTACTGCCTCGTCAAAGAAGTGCAGGACACTTCTTTGAAACGTAATTTGAGCCGTTTTTCATTGAAGTCAATGAAGAACAGCTCAAGATTACGAGCGTCAAAGACGCCTCGCAAAATGCGAGGAGGAGCTTTTACGTCTGAAACGACGCAGCTGTTTTCTCCTGAAAACAGTCTGTCTTTTCAGACGTAAAAGCCAGTTCTCGTGTGCACATACCCTCAGATTAGTTAGGAGATAGGGAATTAATAAACTGGTGACAGATCCTCTTTAAGACTCTAAGAATTGTATAATAAATTTGGAATCAGTATGCAACTAGTCTTGACTGTGATATAACTTGATCTACAATACAATCTACTATGGTTTACTTTTGGGGTGAAAACTCAGTGCAAACATACCTGTGCCTTGTAAGATTCTATGAAACAGCTTAAATGTGTAATGTATGTACAATAAATAAGGTCTGATAATTTGTACACACACCAGCAATTGTCTTTATCAGTGGCCTTGCACCTTAACGGCTGTACAGGAAAACTTCCAGGTTTGTTTAGTTGCTGACCTTTCCAGCAAATTACAGAATGTTCTTACTTTACCCAGTGCCAGGCAGCATTGAGTGATCTTTGCTGGTTTATACACGGCTTAATACAGATAATAACCTTGCTTAAGTAACGACTGATAAACGGAACACAGAAGCATCAACAGTGCAAGTTCAAGTACAAGTTTTACAGCTATACACTCAGATTTCCAAAGCTATCCTTCATTACTACCTTGGCAATCTGCTCGCTTTGCACTGCTTTCATAAGCGAGTTCCAAAGAAAAACAAAAATAAAACAAAAGAACAAACACAAAATACAATTATTTCTTTAAAGTTTAATTATCATATAAAGCAACTGTCCATTTGTGAGCTAAAAAAATTATATGTTTTCAGTACTTATAGGTGATGTTTACCTGCTATTTATTTTTCTCAGTTCGGCTCTTTTTTAGCTCAGATCCATTAGGGCAGAGCTGTGATCTGTGACTACAGCTTAGCTTACAGCACCTACAGGGTGTCTGAGGTAGTCTGAAACACACCTCCTGTCTCATCCTTGGTTCAGGCTGCTGCTATGTCCCTCCCCACTACAGCTCTGCCTCTTCTGATTGGCTGCTATGTATAAACACAGGTCTATCACAAGCCCACTAGGAATGATTATAAAGTACCAACTACTGAACCACAAGTGAAAACAAGATGAACGTCAGGTAAACACCACACATGGACTGACATAAATGAGCCTTAGTAAGGGGGAACCTGGAGAGTCACTTTAAATATATGTTTTTAATGTAAGTCGCAAGGACCTAACTACTTTGTGAGGCAACAAATGGTGACATTACTACTGTATGGGGACACATCGGGGGATATTACTACTGTGTGACGGCTCATAGGGAGGCATTACTGTGTACGGAGCACAATGGAGGCCACCTTTAGAGTTATGGGAATTCACAAATACACATTTACTATAAATATTCTGGTCTAGGGGACAAGTAGGTAATTGATATTTTTAAGACCAGATATGCTGTCTTTTGCCTTCAATTTCATCTTAACAGCAGATTATCTGAGAATTCAAGGACGATCAATGAGTATCTGGTGTCAGTGGTTACTGGTTACAATACATGGCCATACACTATACATTTTAGTACAAGCTATGTAATCTGAGACGATAACTGTACACATAAGCCCCATCTTGCCTGGTTATTACATTTAGACTTTATTAAAAGGGTTTTCCACTTTTGAGCAGCCCCTTCTCAAATTCACTTTTAGGGTATTTACTTTTTACCAAAGAGGGGTCCACATTTGCACCCCATGATTAGATAATGTTGACAGCTGCTTGAAGTGCTTCCTCTTATACTTGGTAGTTAGTCACTAAGTCTATCCTTAGTTTATAAAAGAAGTCTAGAGAACTCTGTTAAAGTGGTTATCTCACTAAGACGACTCTTTCCATAAGCCTTATTAGCCATATGAACACCATAGAGGGGGGTCCTCTATGGACCAGAGCAGAGAGCCGCTAAGTACCAACAGCTCCCGCTCTGGTGGACCCGACTTTTTTCTGGCAATAACAACTGATTGTGGAAAAGCCAAATCCACGGCGATCAATCGGCTTGACGGTCTAGATTTATTTAAAAATGTAGTTTTCTTGATGAGACAAACCCTTTAACTTACTATAGCCAAACTTTTACATCACGAGTTTCCTACAGGGAGCAGTGAAAATCAAATGATCACAATGTGGCTTAGGAATAAGTTCACTCACCTAGATTTTTGGTATAATCAAACATAAATGGTTATCACCAGAATACCAAGCCAGCTGTAAAGAGCTCTGGACATTTTGATGCTATGTTTACAGTAATAAACGCAAGAAATTAGGAAATTTACAATATATATCCTAGATTGGTCCCTAAACCAACATCCCAGGAGACAAGAACTATATGGCGGAACATACGCAAACCTCCGAGTTCACCATCCATAGACATGCATGTAAATGAACACAGAAGGATCTTAAACAAGCAAAATAATATATATAATAAAAGCGTGATAATCTCTTCATTCAGGTGTCTGTTGTCCCTTTGCCTCTCCTTACGGAAACCACTGTTTTATAAGAGGTATTGGGTGGAGCAGGAATTAGTGTAATCCTATGGCTAAAACAAATGGTGCTTCATTTTTCCAGGCGTTGTGTTGCATATGAGTTTTTCATTTATTAATAAACAGCAGTTCAAGTGCCACAGATCAGAATGACTTCGCGCTAGTGTTTCCTAGTTTCACAATGACACGACTTGTGTTGTGAAGATAACCCGGCACGTTTCAATGATATCACCTTTCAATGTCAGCTTTGCTGTTGTTGTTGTTGCAGGGTTACTGGGCTGTAAAACGATACAAAATAGAAAAAAAAAAGTTAAGCATGTAATGCACTAATACAGTAAGGCCTCACGCACATGGTCATATTACGGCTCTGTATACAACCTCCGAGTTGTACAGAGCTGTAATAGGGCACCCAAATTTCTATGGGACCCTACTGTACATCTATGTGGCTCCGATTTAATTTTTTCTGCGAAATTTATGTACAGAGTTATTTTCCATTGCTTTTAGGAGAGAATAACAACATAATATGAAGCCACACTAAGCACCATACATTGGCACATTGAGTACCAATGGCTCCAGATACGCCAAGTGGCGCCGTACAACCTCCTGGTGTGTGAACGTGGCCTTAGTCTGGATTCACACACAACTGTCTGCATTTAGATGTTATTTAAAGTCGATAATAAAATATTGAGTGAATATAAGTGATGGTATTTTTGGGTTCAGTGGCGTTTTTTCCAAAGTGCAGCATGCTCTGCCTATGGTGTTTTTTCTGGCGTTTTTCCCTTAGGCTTCACTATAGGACTTTAAAAAAAAGCCAGATAAAACACCATACATGTACAAACTCACACTAAATAAAAAAAGTCATAAAAAAACCTGCATGTTACATTTAAAAACGCTGGTGTTTTTACATTTGTTTTTTTATCCAATTTAAAACGCCAGACACGCTAAAATACCTGTCATTCAATGCGATTTCTCAAAATCTCATATATATACTTTGCTGAAAATCAACACACTTTTCAATTGAATGGTGAAATCCGCATCTGATTCTGCAGATAAATTGTCATGCAGATTTACCATGTGGATATTGTGCGGATTAGCAAACATCTGCAGTGTGTGAACATACCCTAATAATTTATCTGAAATATAAGCCATTTTTTTAAAGGAAGAAATTCGTCAGGAACGCAAAATGTCAACACCCTCCATATATAATATTGCACTGCATAGGACGTACAGTTTGCAGGACTCTATCATGAATAATTGCAATAGGAAACCTAAAACATCCAGGGCTGGTCTTCGTTTTGTAAATGGTTTAATGCACGTCCACTCAGTACAATACTGCTCCTATTCATTCCCCAGTAATATATGAAATAATACGGCCCCTGCTGGGTATTATATAACCCGCACCATGAGTCTCTAGTAATATGATTTGATGCCACAAACTGTTAAATTATTAAGATTTTCTGATCGTATGGTGATTTGTTACACCACTTTATAATATGCATTTTAAAATATGAATGATATAAAATCAATGTTAAGATCCCTGCAAGCACTTTGTATGAACAGATATACCATAAGATAAAACGTGGGTCCTCATTGTTTATTATAATGGATAATTTTGTTGGTCACTAATAAAAGGTGTGTAATATATAATGCATTCCCTTCCATAAATAATTCCAAATGTTAAACAGTTGCCTTCAGTGTTGTTGTTTTCAATCCAGGATATTGCCCGGAGGCCCCAAGCCTCGGGTCATAGGGAGTCTTGCGGTGTGGGCATTGTGTTAGGAAAAAACATCTGGAATATTGATGTATAAGGCTTGAATAGTGGACAGCAGTGTAAGGGGCCTTCTGCTGAAGTCTTCCCTGTATAATTTGTATTATGGTGCAAAGTACACCCCTTTCCGACCATACTGAATGTAAACGGACACCCAGATGTCCTCGCTTTATGTTAAAAGGGTTGTCTGATTTAGAAGACCCATTGTCAAATACCCTTTAAAGGTATTGTGAATTAAATGAGGGGGACTCATCACAGGGAGCTCTTACAAAGAGTGCCTTTTTACTCCGGATGACCCAGAACATCCATGCATTACATGAACAGCTCACTAATTTCAATAGACACCATGTAAAAGATTTATTTCCCCCGACTGCAGTTGATCAATGGGATGGCAAATAGGCATCCTATGGATGTGCTATAAAAGGTCTGTGATGGGTACGGCTTTTTAAGCTTTAGGCAGTTACCATGGAAATCTTAACGTCATTGGTGACATCACAGGATTTCCCAGGTCAGGAGGAATACTGAGATGCACACAAACCTAAGAACAACATGTGCAAAGCCAAGCGTCGGATTTTGTAAAGCACGCCGCCACTGGACTCTGGAAACTTGTTCTGTGGAGTGATGAATAATTTCTCACTATCTGGCAGTCTGATGGAGGAATCTGGGCATGGTTGATGTCAGGAGAACACCACCTACCAGAATGCATAGTGCCGACCGTAAAATTTGGTGGAGGAGGGATAATAGTCTGGGGCTATGTTTCACGGTTTGGGCTAAGCCTCTTATTTTCGGTGAAGCGTAATGTTAATGCTACAAGAATTCAAAGGGGTTTTGCACAATTCGAACTTTGTGGTAATAGTTTGGGGAAGGCCAACATGACTGTGCCCCAGTGCACAAAGTGAGGTCCATAAAAACACGGTGTGACGAGTTTGGTGTGGAGGAACTCGAGTGGCTGCACAGTGCCCCGACCGCAACTCCATTAAACACCTTTTGGAGGGGAATTGGGTTGGCGATTGTGAGCCAAACCTTCTAACCCAACATCAGTGCCTGACCTCTCACATGCCCACAGGCACTCCAAAATCTTGTGGGAAGTCTTCCCAGAAGATTAAAGCCTGTTAAAGGTGGCCCCACTCCAAGTTAATGCTCATGGTTTTGGAATTTGATAAACAACAAGCTCATATAGGTGTGATGGTCATATAGTGGATATTGGGGTAAAAAGATGATGTTTTGTTCTGGTCACCAATGCTCAAAAGACTTAAGGTTAAGAAAAGGAACATAAGTGAGGAATAAGATGAATGGGAAAGACCTGCACCAAACAGGGATAACCCCTCATTGTAAATGGGAATTCCTAACTCTTCATTGTAACATCTGAATGGTGTTGTATTTTATATTGAAAAACACCACCCCACCCCACCCCACATTACCCTGTCTGGGTCGGTTTTGTGCACAGGGCCTAGAGTTAATTATGGCTGTGACCAAGATCCTCGCTGTCATTTGACAAATCCTATTTATTTATAATCGATCTAACATCCAGAATTGACATACATCATATCCAGCCGGGGGTATCCAAGTAATAGATACAGTTTTCCGTTGTCCGGCATCAACCACGGCTTTCACTGGTTCTATGGTGAATCCCTTCTGTTGTAAGAGCTGCACATTATCCCAGGCAAATTCTACATTCTGAAAACAGAGGGAAAGATGGTGTGAAAAGGTAACTGCAGTAATACTTGTGCACCAATACTCATTAATATCTGACTGGCGCACTTCATAGATCTCTGCCCTTTTGGAAGCTTTATGCACAAGACTCAACAATGAAGTGGAAAAATATGTCGCTTTCTTCAGGTATAAAAAATAAGGAATAGATTGGGTAAAATTGCTAAAAACGTTAATTTAATAAGCCGCTTTTTGTGTACGTTTTTTCCCAAAAATTTGGGTATGTGAGGTTTAGTTCATTTAGAGCAGGGGTCAGCAACCTTGAGCACTCTAGCTGTTGCGAAACTACAATTCCCAGCATGCCCTGGCATCCTTTGGCTGGAATAATAAAGCCCTTGTCTGTCTGTACATGTTGGGTGTTGTAGTTTCAAAACAGCTGGAGTGCTGAAGGTTGCTGATCCCTGATTTACAGGGTCAGCTCACAACACAATAACCGTGCACCATATCAGGATGCACCAGAATTATATTGTTTGACTGTGGTTTTCAATGTAGAACCAACGTTACTGAACGTGGACCTTGATTGGGAGAGAATACGGGGTCATGGTTGACCACAAAAAGAACAGGACATTGTCCAAGCGCACTTTTCAACCTTGGACAAATATATACTGTACCTCTTAGTGTAGCTTACTGTCTCTAGCTCTATTAGATGAGTAACCTGAAACTTCGGGGCCCCAATGTAATATTTGTGCCAGGCCCCACTATCTATTACACACCATGTATAGTAGTAGTGTCCTCTTATGAAAGTACAAGGAGATGTTGGTAATTCTCTGTGCAATGAACATAGGATGGTGTTTGATGCTCATGCTCTGCCAATGACACCTCAGAGAACTTGTCAGTGGTGGTGGACAGTCCCAGGCAGAACAAATGTATTACCAACTATCAATAATGTAATTTTGTAAAATAGAATTATAAATAATTATGGAATTGATTTGATATGCAGTTATATAAATTAAGTTCGAGCAGATTATCATTGTGTACCATAGTCATGCTTGCAATCATAGTAAAGTGAAATAAGTGAACATAAAATGTGGGTATTGGAAACAAACCATCTATAATAAAACCTTAGTTATCCGTCTGCCTTCAGCGAGCGGGTAGATGTGACTGACCTAACCAGGATTGTACACCGGATTAATAAATCCCAGGGGTCTCATTCTAATATCTTGTGCTGCTTGGTTACATTGGATACGTGTTCCTTGAGTCCGTCACTCCCCGAACAACGCGCCTGTTTACCTTTTTGGTGGAAGATAATAATGTACGTATGCAGCCGATGTACAACTCTCTGACAGCTGGTCTCATTTCATGCTCTGTCTGGGCACATTGAAGGGTCACAAGAAGTGAACTCACAGGTTCATCTGAATCTTAAGAAACATGGTTAAAAAAGTCATTGTTGCACCTATAACTGATGAATTGTAAAGCGATCTAGTACTAGACAGGTGCAGCAGGGCATTAAACCTCAGTCTACAAACTAAGTGCCATGTAGCTGCGTAACAACGTATTTCCAACATTTTTTGTTTGCAAAGAAAACAAGCATGATGTCAGGTTCGGAAAACACTGCATTTTCTATATGCTTCACGCACAGCCACTTGAGAGATGATGTCTGGCAGAGATTGCTATTGACGTCAATGGGGTTATTAGACTTATGCCACCAGTCTCAAGACAGCTGGGGAATGGAAATATATAGAGCAGAACATATAAAATACATGAATTATGCAGTGACTGGCATGGATTTTAATACCATGTGATAAAAGGCAGTGGCGAAAAGTGTTTCATTAAAATATCATGAAGAGAGGGATTATTTTTATATATATTTTTATGATCTAGAAAATTCTCAAAAGGCTAAAATTTTATAAACTAAATGATTGGATTTTTGGCTATGAAATCTGGATCTATGACAGAGGCGTAGCTATAGGGGTCGCGCACTGAGACCCCCACCAATCACTAAAACAAAGTGGCAGAAGTGCTCAGAGTACGGACTCAATAGAAAGTCTATGAGCCCGTACTCCGCTACATCGGATTTCTGGAAAAAGCTGAACAGAAACTAAGCGGCTGATCGCTCACACGAGCACTTCTGCCACTTTGTTTTGGTGATTGGTGGGGGTCTCAGTGCTTGGACCCCCACCAATCAAAACTTCTGACATGTCACAAGTTTGTTAAACTTTTAGTTACCTTTTAAAGGATTTCTCCTATTATACTGCTTTATGCAAGGAGCATAGCGAGGAAGACTAGAGGAATGTGCCCTGGGTGCTGGTGCCAAAGGGGGCACGAACAAGCCACTCTGCCTTGACCAGGGTATTAAAATACAAGGAATAAGCAGTGAAATGAATATTTTGCCCCGGGAGGAGGATAGACTAGCTACGACTCTCTTTGCCGGGGAGAGCAGATTGTGATCCACTAAAATGATTGGACATTATGGAACCTACCCTGTGCTTACAGCAGTGTGTAGACCCCACAAATCTATGTTTTATAACCTACACCATTAATAAATTATAAAACATTATGATGGGGGAAAAACAACCTTTAACCACAGCAGTTAACAGGCAAATCCTATCATCTGCGCCTACAATTTGCTAATGCCTTTTAGAGAATACGCATCCAGTATTTTATAATATAGGACAAAACCTATTATTAAAACCCCATGCAGGAGGAGATATTGTAAACCCTTTTCAATGGTAAATTCATGCCCCACTCAGGCACCAGGGTCTGTAATGTCATAAAGTATCCCTAAACATTTGGTGATTATGGTTAATCTGGCTGATGTCCCCCAAGATAACCGCGGATGTCCGGCCAACTACCACACACCATCTGGGGGTGACTTTAGACATAAGGGTATGTGCACACACACTAATTACATCCGTAATTGACGGACGTATTTCGGCCGCAAGTACCGGACCGAACACAGTGCAGGGAGCCGGGCTCCTAGCATCATAGTTATGTACGACGCTAGGAGTCCCTGCCTCTCTGCAGGACAACTGTCCCGTACTGTAATCATGTTTTCAGTACGGGACAGTAGTTCCACGGAGAGGCAGGGACTCCTAGCGTCGTACATAAGTATGATGCTAGGAGCCCGGCTCCCTGCACTGTGTTCGGTCCACTACTTGTGGCCGAAATACGTCCGTCAATTACGGACGTAATTAGTGTGTGTGCACATACCCTAAATAGCGCCTACCTCATGAATGCAATGCATCAACATATACAGAAAATACATTTTGAATCAACATTAATACAACATATTGTTACTTTTTGTTCTTTTAAGATCTTTCAATATGAATTTTGTAGCTCTACTAAAACTTACCTTCTTCATTTACTGGGACTATGCTGAGTGATTCAGTGTAAACATCTATAGGATCGCCACCCTCTACATACATAATGTGATTCTTTGATGCTCCCTTTAAGTGGATGCTGTGCGCTATATGCTGTGGAGACAAAGCAAAAGGCTGTAATAAGCAGGTACCGTCAACTATTTTAAAGTATATACTCTTGTAACTATAACTACAAGGGGGTGTAGAGGTTGCAGTTGCACCTGGGCCCTGGTGAAAGGGAGACCCAGAAACCCCTCTGTCCCATAAGAATACAGCAGTACTATAAATGGTAGGCAACAGTTAGGGGGCCCTGGTATAGATTTGGCCAGGAATTTGTTATATTACAGGTTCTAGTAGAGGAAATATTTCTATAGCTTTGATACCCCAATGGCGGCTCAAGAGCCACATTTGGCCTTCTAGTTCCGATATGTGGCCTGGCGAAGGGTGGCGGCTGCATAGGGGGCGCTCTCCACAGGTTAATGACAGAGCAATGACAGTAACCATAAAGAACAGAGCAATGTCCCTTTCTCTATACTTTCCCGTGACAGATTTTCCCATCTATTTCTTCCATACTAATCCATTTTCTTTGAATGTACATATATAATATCATCCAATCATATAAATAGTCATCTGATCACTATTCTCTTTGCATTTATCTACGTCTGAGGGTCCTCTGAGAGAACAAACAGATACGATATAGACTAGATCCTGACCTAAAACTCATTAGGAATGTGTAATAAGTCCACAGTATGCTTAATCGGCAATTGGGTCAGTGTCTGAGACTTTATGTATTTACGTGTCATTTCATGTTGGTACAGATAATAAATTAAGACTAAGGATGAAAACTGGGACACGCTTGATGAAGTGTATCTAGCTGTAATAGTTGATCGTGTATTATATGCATATTTTTATGTGCATTTGTTATGTCTATGTCCTTTTAATAAAAATGAAAATGACCTAGATCTATTTATGATGTACTTCCATAGAAAAAAAAAGAATGTAATTTGTGTTGTTTCTCTTACCTTGCTGAAGAGCTCCACCGTGAGGACGTCTGAGTAAAGCACGCTCTCATGGTCTGGTGAGAAAGACACACTGATGTCTTGTGTTTTTTCAGGTTGGATGATGCCCTCTACAGGAATCACACTGAATACACTATGTCCATTGTAATTCTGTGGGCCTGAAATGGTAGAATATAAGAATTTGTTATTATATTCTTATTTTATCTATCTATCTATCTATCTATCTATCTATCTATCTATCTATCTATCTCACGTCTATCTATCTATCTATCTATCTATCTATCTATCTATCTATCTATCTATCTATCTATCTATCTATCTATCTATCTATCTATCTATCTCATATCTATCTATCTATCTCATATCTATCTATCTATCTATCTATCTATCTATCTATCTATCTATCTATCTATCTATCTATCTATCTATCTATCTATCTATCTATCTATCTATCTATCTATCTATCTATCTATCTATCTATCTATCTATCTATCTATCTATCTATCTATCTATCTATCTATCTATCTATCTATCTATCTATCTATCTATCTATCTATCTATCTAATATCTATCTATCTATCTATCTATCTATCTATCTATCTATCTATCTATCTATCTATCTAATATCTATCTATCTAATATCTATCTAACTCTCTATCTATCTATCTATCTATCTATCTATCTATCTATCTATCTATCTATCTATCTATCTATCTATCTATCTATCTATCTAATATCTATCTATCTAATATCTATCTATCTAATATCTATCTATCTATCTATCTATCTATCTATCTATCTATCTATCTATCTATCTATCTATCTATCTATCTATCTATCGATCGACTTCTGTGGGCCTGAAATGGTAGAATATAAGAATTTGTTATTATATTCTTATTTTATCTATCTATCTATCTATCTATCTATCTATCTATCTATCTATCTATCTATCTATCTATCTATCTATCTATCGATCGATCGATCGATTTTTGTGGGCCTGAAATGGTAGAATATAAGAATTTGTTATTATATTCTTATTTTATCTATCTATCTATCTATCTATCTATCTATCTATCTATCGATCGATCGATCGATTTCTGTGGGCCTGAAATGGTAGAATATAAGAATTTGTTATTATATTCTTATTTTATCTATCTATCTATCTATCTATCTATCTATCTATCTATCTATCTATCTATCTAATATCTATCTATCTATCTATCTATCTATCTATCTATCTATCTATCTATCTATCTATCTATCTATCTATCTATCTATCTATCTAATATCTATCTAATATCTATCTATCTATCTATCTAATATCTATCTATCTAATATCTATCTAATATCTATCTATCTATCGATCGATCGATCTATCGATCTGTCTATATATTTAATACCTATCTAGGTAATATCTTTCCATCTATCTAATATCTGTCTATCTATCAATTTCCCGCTCTAAATAATCTGTCTGTTAATGAAAAAATAGCATGCTCACTGTAGCAAAAAACATTGCATAAATATAAAATTTGTTTTTAATAAATTAAAAAAATAAAATAAATATATATATATATATTACATCTACAATGCAGGACAGATCTGACCAAGTTTGGTTGCCTGACAGCTTTTCTCTGCAATCCAGACACCTACAACAGGCCCAAGATGATATAACTGATATGCCTAATTTCCCTCAATTTACCCCCCTCACTGTCCTATAAAATATGAATTCACACATTTTAGGCACAAGACATATACATCAAAATTCACGCCACCTCTGTTGTGCGCCGTCAGCATATATGTCGGGAAAAATGTGGCCTTTATACGTCGACTGCACTGTTCAATACAATTTTATAAAACGAAAAAAAATAAAAATCGTGCGATATACGTAATTTTTAGTGGAGAAAATATAGGCATACAGTTGCATACATCTGGCCCAAAACACAGTGTGACGTTAGCCTAACACAGCGAGAGCCACTGCTTGTTAGCAACTCTCCACTCCGGGTGTCTCGAACAGCTGACCCTCCGCTATAAGGCCATGTTCAGACGTGGCAGAATTTTTCCGCTGCAAATGTTGGAGCAGATTTGGGGCAATTACGCAACGAAACTGCACCAATATTTGACAGGTAATTCAGACGTGGCAGATGTCACAGCGGACTTGCCACAGATTTCAGTTTTTGCATTGAAAAGGTTGAAATCCGCAGTGAAATTCCGCTTCTTCTCCGCAATGTAATGTGCGTGCTGCGGAGGGAAAATTCTGCACCGCAGCCTGATTTACGCACAGTTATTTTCCGCAACGTCTGAACTAAGTTTCCTAAAAATGTATAGAAAGAAATGTAAAAAACGTCTGCTGCAGATTTGTACTGCGGACTGTCCAGAGTGGAATTCAACAGCAATTCCGCCACCTCTGAATATGCCCTAAGGCCTTAAATAAGCCTGTCCTGGCCAGTACTGACTTTAACCCTTTCAGGACCAGACTAATTTTCGTTTTTATGCCTTTGTTTTTTCCTCCCTGCCTTCAAAAATACATAATTTTTTTTGTTTTTGTTGACACAGTCATATGGGGGCTTAATTTTTACGTGACAAGTTGTTCTTTCCGATGGTACTATTTCATATTATGTGTGATGTACTTGGAAGCTGGAAAAAAAATCAGAAATTTAAAAAAACAGCAGTTCCACCATTTTCTTATGGGTTTCGTTTTTACAATGTTCACTGTACGGTGAAAATGACCCATTACCTTTATTCAGTACAATAACGGTTATAGCAAATTTATATAGTTTTTGTTATGTTTTAGTACCTTTAAAAAAATGTCAGCGTTTGAAAGAAACAAAAAAATTATTTGGATTGCCATATTGTGAGCCCAGTAACTTTTTTATATTTCTGTGTAAGGTGTCTTTTTGTACGTGGAAAGATGTCGTTTTTATTAATACCATTTTGGGGAATGTCTGGCATTTTGATCACTGTTTATTTAATTTTTTTGGGGGGTTGAAGTGGCAAAAACACAGCGATTCGGCCATTTTGACCTCTTTTCCCACTACGGCGTTCGCCGTATTGGAAAAATCTTTTTATATTTTTTAGTTTGGGCATTTTCGGACTCTGGGATACCTGATACGTTCATTTTTGATTATTTATTTTTATATGTGATATAGGGAAAGGGGGGTGATTTGAATTTTTATATATATATATATTTTTTTTTTTTAAGTTGCAAATTTTATTACTATATTTTTAGCCCACCCTAGGGGGCTTGAACCTGCGATCATTAGATAGTTTCTGCCATAGACTGCAATATCACAATATTGCAGTCTATGGCAAAATTAGAGCATTGCTATTGAGACCTGCCACAGGCAGGTCTCAATAGCAATGTTCCTATAGCAAGCATGGGAGCGTTCAGAAAACTCCCAGCTGCTATAGGAATACACCGGCTCCCGCGAAATCACCGCACAGGAGCCGGTGACCGGCCCCAAAGTGAAAGGGGCAGTAAAAACCCCTCAGATGCCGGAGGTCACATATGACACTGGCATCTGAGGGGTTAAATGATTGCGATCAGAAATTTTTCTGATCCCAAGCATTGCCGCTGGGTCCCTGCTGTGTAACACATTTTTAAAAACCCTTTCCTGGCGTAAATAGGCATATTAGAGACGTGAAAGGGTTAACCTTGTACGCAGGCCACTGATTGGTCAAATGAGCGTTCATATAAATTCTCGTTCCCGATCATTGCCCTGTGTAAACAGAGCAACGATCAACCGATCAATGATCAAACGCTCGTTCATCAGCTGGTCTACTCATTTATGTGGCCAATAAAATGGTTGCTAGTCGGCAGCACATGTCCCTGTGTAAGCAGGGAGATGTGCTGCCGACATGATGGAAATGGAACAAACGATCATAGTAACGAGTGCTCGTCCCCAAACAATACCGATCATTGCTCCTTGTGAAAGGAGCAAACGAGCAGCGATCAACAAATCGTCTCACTGATCAGCGCTTTTTTTTACGGCCCATAATCGTGTAAAAGGTCCCTAAGAGACCATGAAAAAAACAAGTGTGTTAATAAACATTGTAATTAAGTCTCATTAAGATGAAATGGTATTTACCGACAAAACCGGCTGATGATTTCTGTGAAGTAATAAACGTTGGAAGTTTTTGCATTTCTTCATACTGGGTCACTGATAGACTCCTCAGTTTAATGGAGTAATTCACAGGCACCGTGGATGTGTTGTGTAACTGTAACAGAGATATATAAGCAGTTAAACTAGGTAACAGAATTCATTATTATAAGAACTAATCGGCATTATAATTCACACAGATAAATGAATTTACAGACTACCCAAAAAATGTTAGATTTTGCCCTATGAATCTAGCTTTGTGGCAGAAAATGAAGTATTCCCATATACACCACTGGACATGAAAATAGTTAAAGGGGTATTCTGTTTTTTATATTCTCAATTATTTATTTATAGAAAAGGATCCATACAAGTTCTAATATACATGTATTTAAAATTCTGCTCACATACCTTTGTATTAACGGAGTTCTCTGGGCATTTTCTATTGATGACCTATCCTTAGGATAGGCCATCAATATCAGATCGATGGTGATCCGACTGATCAGCTGACTGAAGGGGCCGCAGCGTTTGTCGGACCCCCACCGATCTGATAATGATGGTTTATCCTAAGGATAGGCCATCAATATAAAATCCCCCAAAAACCTCCTTTAGGGGATGTTCACAGTTCACACGCTTAACAGAAAACGGCTGTAAAATACAAAGCTGTTTTCAGGGCTGTTTTTTTTGCATCAGGCGTTGTTTGATTCGTTTTTTACGGCCATTTTTTAAGCTGTTTTTCTATTGAAACAATAAAAAACGGCTCCAAAAACGGCTCAAGTATTGACATGCAGTCTGCCAGTCTCTGTGCGGCAGCATCTCTAAGGCTAGGATGACAACATGTTTATACCATGCAATTGAGGCCTTCTCCAAAAAACTGCAAGAAAAGGTTGCAACAGGATGTGTGCGCAGTTGGATCATGTTGCTATTGTGAGAAAGAAAAAATAGTATACGTCTGGATAGCGGGACAGAAAAACTTAGCAAAAAAGCAATATCTATTTTTCACAACAGAAGTCAATTGCAATAGGCTCTAACTGTATGGGCATCAAGTTTCTACCAGGATGGGACAAGTGATAATTCTGGGTGCATTTCACGATTCTACAAATCCACAGCCATATTCTAAGTATGCAATCCAACGTGGCGAGCATATTGCAAATCAAGGTTCCGTTTGACGCATGCATTAAAAAAATTTGGCCAACAATATATGTGGCAAGAAAAAAAAAGTGCACGAAACGCCAGAACCGAAGCACAAAGACAATAATAAATCTGCTTCTATATGTTTTTTGCACTTTCATTTAACAACATCACCTAGAGATCCCATGTTTATTCCTATTCAGTTAGCTCATGGATGCATTTCACAGGACCGATCCACCGGCTATACCAGGGGTCAGCAACCTCCAGCACTCCAGCTGTTGTGAAACTACAATTCCCAGCATGCCCTTACAGCCTTTGGCTGGAATAATAAAGTCTTTGGGCTATACAATTCTACTGTGTAGACAGGGGTCAAGTACACTATTATAAGAAAGCTTTGTTAGGTATGTTATCTGTAGGTTAGCAAGAAGCAGGAGTCACATGGAAGGAAGGAATACATGGCTGCAGGACCAGACTATACACTGGTTTGTCTGTAGTCTGTAACCATAGACACGCATAGGTCTGCATGGAGCTGTAAACACAAAACGGTAGGATATATTTAATCAAGTCTATTGGCAAGATTTCTTCATTTGTTCTTTTAGATGCACTGAATTTCATGGAAAAACAAAGGCAAAGGTATTTTATTTTTATATTCAAGTTAACTTCTCACATAAATACTGGATATGTTCAGTTCATTGTAATTCTATAATAAATATTATTGCAGTGCATACACACATGATACAGATGTTTATACACAACAATTGCAGTTGATTACTCCAAACATTGCATTAATTAAACTGCCAACCATGTAAATAATTTACCTTAAATGTTGATGTGGCGCTATCTTTAGCTAGAACATATCCCATGTTTAGCATTCCTCCTTCCAGCGAACAGCTGAGAGATGGAGCTAAACCACGTCCTTTAATTCCCAACGTTAGAGTTGCTTGCCGGGTGCACACCTCCAGATTTTCAAAGAACTAGAAGGATACAAACCAAACTACAACATAACTTTACTATAGTAAACCCTAGACTTGTTCCTGTGCACTGCTTACAATTACAGCTTAGAAGACCTCCAGTGGGAACACAACTTTCAATTCTTGCACCCCCCACCTGTCTGTATACCACACTCTGCACTTCTTTTATATATACTGTCCTTACTTTTTGAACTGCTGCCTTGTCTGTGCTTTAAAAAAGCCTCCATCTTGATTCTTAGATTTCCCCAGCTTTCTCTTCCTCTCTGCTTTGCTATCAATCCCATGATGCTTCAGCACAGCATCACATGACCAGCTAAAGACCATACAATTTCTGCATGCTGGGCGAGACTGATTATCATTCCCTCTATATTCTCCTAAATAAGCTGAGAAACCATAAGTATACAGACAGGGAGGCTGCACTATATTCTTCTACATTATATCTGTGTGACAGGAACCTGTGTAAGTATCAGTGGTGACCTATGATAGAAGTTTCTGTCCCCCCCCCCCCCTGTGTAATACTAGTGTGGTACAGGAACTGCTGAAGCCTGTGATGGGAACACATAGATCTCCATTGACTCAAGTAAAGAAAGTAGTCACCGAGCTTGATTCACACTACTGCTATGCAACCATCCTAGTCTGATATATAGAGATAAGTAACAGGTGAGAGACTGACACATGGAATATCATAATGTTACACGTGGGAAAGTTTAGTTTTGGCCGGAGTGTCCCTTTAAGGTTTTATGCACTGAACAAAGCTGTGTCCACGAACCCTGTACAGCAGCACACGTGGTCTCAACTGGTTAATATTACACACCCGAAGACAGTATGTGTATCCCTGTGAAGCACTGTATTCTCTCCTATGTCAGAATGGACTTTACACTGTCTGTGCTGCTTCTAAAAGCAAAATGGTAATACAAGGTATTTAGAAAAACAATTATAGTGGAGACTCATCCTGCCGGGTCAGCGCCGCTCCGTGTGGTCTTACCCTCAGGTTCTGCCCTAAACTTGCCAAATGTAGTTGAAGAATTCAACACAAATGGAATTTTGTTGCAGTGACAGAACTCTGGTTTGTTGTTTGTTTCTACTATAATTTTATTATAATATAAAGTCACATCAATCAGTCAATCACAGCCCCCTGTGGCTACAATCACTGCCCCCTGTGGCTACAATCACTGCCCCCTGTGGCTACAATCATTGCCCCCTGTGGCTACAAGCAATCTCACTATTTCTATTGGTCAAAAATTGTCTATAGAGACAAAATTATCGCCTGGAGTTTTGAAAAACTGATTCCAGGCAACAGTTGCCTTGTGTTATATTTTCCATTTGTTTGCAATGTCACATTGGGGCAGCCAGCACAACCCATCCTGTGACTAAATCTTAGTTTCCCTTCAGTCAAAAAGTGAAGAATGTTTGTGTACTATCAAAGTAGGCTAAATCAATTTTTCAATATCAATCTCTGCAAGACAAGGAAGTTAAATCTCCAGATTTGCTCCCCAAGTTTGTGCTAATTAATTTCTTATTATATCTTTATAGCTGTCAGATCTCCAAATCCCCTGCATAACCTTAGATTTAGCAGATAAGATGCCGGCTACCTGCACAGCTTCCTGCATACTGTGTTATTTTTGCATTTAATGTACATGACATGACTGTGGGCCGACAGCTATTTTGCCCGACAACACTATAAATATAGGCACATTTGGATCAGCTGAGCTTGCATGTTTATTTAAAAAAAAAAAAAAAAAAGCTGCTGTCTGAGTCATCTGGCAGTGGCTTACTGTATCTCCTGGAGGAAAAACAATCTAGGATTTCAACATGCCGATCCTTCTTTCCCCTGACATCTGCTGGGGGAGAGTCGAGAGCCCTCCACACACATAAGATCGTCGTCTGACCCTACTGGAAAAAAAAAAAGGCTGGGTTTGGCTGACTTATGTGTATGGCCGGCTTAGGCTGGGTTCACACCTGTGTTTAGGCTTCCTTTGTTCAGCTCTGTCATAGGAGCGGAATAATGAAAAAAACTGCAGTGCCGGATCAGTCACATGGCTGACACCAACGGCGCCCCAGGTCTGTCATGGGGTCCATCATTTTACAGGCATTATCGACCAGATCTGCAAATGAAGCTCCTGAAGATGCCTCCAAAGCAGGTGTTAACAGAGCATTAACAGCAGCCATGACTAAGGACGCAGTCAGCGTCAGAAACGCGTAGGCTCCGCTCTAATTGCTGTACCATCCCTCTGTTGCACATAGGGAAATTGACCTATATTTTATCGCACTTGTTTTACCCTCTGCTTGAATAAAAACTTGGAAGAAGATTCCTATATTTTTAACAGAAGCACACAGACTCATCGCTGGACTCAATCCTTCGTCTTTTTTTTTAGTATGCAGTAAGCTCCCTCTAGTGGTGGCTGCAGGTGGCCAGCATGTTATCTTTTAAATCTATGCAGGTGATTTGGAGCTCTGTATCTGAAAAATGAAGCTCTGACCACTATAAAATAAGAAATTAATCAACAGAGATTTTTGGAAAAAACGTCATTCAAGGGTGGACATTCACTATACTTTTACCTACTGCAGTCTTTGGTTATAGTCTGGCTTAGCATTAGTGTCTGAAAGCTTACGGTTTTGTCTTCCTCAGGTGTAAAGGCAATGATGAGAAGACACTTCGCTCCAGGATCCACAATACCAACAGGATTGAGCAACACAAAAGGACCACAGGAATTTAAAATAGAGAAACGAGGCTGGGAAAAAAGGAGTCAAGGAACATAATAGATGTCAACAATCCTCTATTACTTTTACAGGCAATACACTTATCTATCAAGAGCTTTGGGATCACAGCATCAAGGCTCTTTTTAAATTGAGCTGTTAAAGTTTAGTCTTTGCAATGCTGAATCTTAAAAACGCATTTAAAGTAATTGTAAACCCGTGAAACATAGATGCTTAAGGTCAAATCACACCGTATCTTCAAATTTCAAGGGGTGCTCTAGGATTAGAATAGAAGGTCTGTTCTATCCCCAGAAACAGCACCACTCTGTGTCTGTGTCTGGTATTGCAGCTCATACACATTCAAGTGAAAGAGGCAGAGTTGTAATACCAGAAAACATCCCATTGACAGGAGAGGCGCTATTCTTTAAAAAAAAAAAATACTTTTTTTTCCAATGTCCATGAAGAGTATTCAGCGGAGGATGGAAATAAATTTTGCAGACTGAGCTGCAGATCATCAGTGGTGGAAGTGAGTATAATAGAGGTGCGTCACATCACTACTACATAGGTTTTGACTCATCCACAACTGTGGGCATAGCTTTTCTATAGATGTATTATCACATTGTTGCTGTAGTTTGGCTCCAGATCCATACATTGGAAAAAAGATCCTCAATAAAGAACTACCATAGTGCTTTGGATGATCACTTGGGCTATCAAATATCTGACCTTGTGGAAATACATCACTTCACCCCATATAATAAATTTACGATCTGACATATTGCTATTCATTATCAGGGCCTGATCATACCATGGGCAAAAGAGGCGAATATCCCAGGGTCTCCACCACCACGTTTCTACCTCAGGACAGTCTACTCCAAACTTCTGCACCATGTCATCTTAAATTTAAGCTTAGGTGCTGGCTATAGTATTAGTTTGACACTGTAACTTGGGGACTCTATGGTATTATTATGTAGGTATTAGAAGGTGCACACTATATTTGTTGTACCTGGAAAGTAATATGGCACTTTTTCTAAATAGGAGGGGGCCTCCAAATACCTACTTTGCCCAGGGCCTCAACCAATCTTCACCCAGCCCTGTCCATTATCAATCTCCGGTTATTGAAGAAACTATAATGTAGATAGTGCTTTACAGTCCAACCAACTCCAAAGGTGTCATGTTTAATTAGAATAAGGAAAGAGCCCTTCTTGATTCTTGAAACCTAGTTGAAAGAGACCTATGGGACAGATGCCCTCTTCTCTCTATAAGGGTGCAGTCACACGCGGCAGATTTTGTTGCAGAAATTGAACCGATTTTCAGTCGCAGAAATTTCTGCAACAAAATCTGCAGCGTGTCACTACATTCTAAGGTCGGGTTCCCACAGTGCAGATTTGCTGCAGATTTTGCATGCGTTTTTTTTTGCCAAAACCAGGAACGGAACCTAAACAGAAGAAATATATAAAGAAAGGCCTTATAGGTCTGCTCTCCTGGATCCAATTCTGGTTTTGGCTAGAAAAACGCATGCAAAATCTGCACTGTGGGAACCCATCAGTTCATAACATCCTGCCTAATAAATTGTTGTGTGGTATAAGAGGTCAAAACGAATGATGAAACTACTATTTATAAATAGTAATAGCTGCTATTTTTGCTGAACAATGAAGTGTTAATTGAAAGAACTGCGTTAGGCTATGTTCACACCTACGTCAGGGCTTTCCGTTGTTCTGCTCCGTCAGAGGATAACCAGAAGCGACGGTTCTGTTGCACCACGGACACCAACAGCAGGCAACGGAACCCATTGACTTAAATGGGATTCGTCAGCTTTCTGTCGGGGTGTCCGTGGTTTTACTGGAAACATGGCGCAGCATGCCGCACTATTGTTTCCGGTAACCTCTGCTGGATCTGCGACAGAAGCCCCTAACGGAGCCTCCAACGCAGATGTGAACAGCCCCTAATTGAACTCGACATATGCACTATTGTTTATAGGCTTAAAGGATACTTCCACAGGATCGGGAGAAATGTTTTGTAAAGTTACTCTCTTTACTACACGTTGACCTGCAAGAAAAACATAATAAATTACAAACACACGAATATGATCACGGCGTATAGAAACTTATTTCAAGTCACCCACATGCAAAAACTAGGGCCTCATGCACACGACTGTATTACAGCTCCATGTACGACACCCATAGACTGATTTCATACAGAGGTTTTATTCCTGTTTGAATCCGCTTGAATTCAACCCAAAAAATATTGTGGAATACGCCATTGGATGCTGTATATGCGGAGCTGTTCTCCTCTAGAAGCACTACGGGCATTTGTACGCCGGCACACAGAGCACGTGTGCTGCCATACAGCCTCCCTGCTGTGTGAATGATGCCATACAGCCTCCCTGCTGTGTGAATGATGCCATACAGCCTCCCTGCTGTGTGAATGATGCCATACAGCCTCCCTGCTGTGTGAATGATGCCATACAGCCTGCCTGCTGTGTGCATGATGCCATACAGGTTTTTTTTTTTTAAAGAGGCCTGGTCTATAATAGAGGCTGCTAATTGTTAATAATTATTGCTAATTACGAATATTGGTTAGTCATTCTGAAAATGAAGTGTATACTATTGAATATAATATGGACAAAATGATTACAACCTTGTTAACACAGCAGAAATCTAGAGGAATAAAGCGATGACACGCTAACATAAAATCTAATTGAGCCATTCACAGTTATGCTTGTTGCTTTTAATTTGAAAATCCATTAAACATGGTAATCTATAGTAGAAGCGCAGCACTTCATATAAATACATCACCCCCTCCCTTCAATTCATGATATAAAAAAAACAGGGAGAACGCCGGCATAGGGCAATTTATACACATTTAAAATGCCAGGCTTGTTAGGGATTTACTCATTGAAGGGTGCCAACAGCTATCAATAAAATGTTGATAGTAATGTTAAATGAAGCTACTTTGGTCATTTTATAATGAAGTGTAAGGAAATGCACAGTCTGGTATCTGCCTCATTCAAGTGATTGAATACCTATTGCAACCTCTCCAAAGCTGATGAGATGGCGTCCATTTTCGGAACTGACAATTACAGGCGGTGCTATGGCAGGACAGTGTAGCTCAAGATACAGGGTGTTGTGAGGGCTAATGAAACACAAGTAAAGAAAAATAGTTAAAAATCATATTAAAGTATATTTTCCGTACAAATATATTCAAGGTATTTGCGTCAGGGTGCACAATAACACAGCTAAATATTATGAAAAATTCCAAGTCTTTTCATACGGTTATGCACCAGGCGGCCACCAATACTGATTTCTACTAAATACCAATAGGGGGAAAAACGATCTACTAAGAATCGAATTTCTCCCCAACAAAGTACACATAGCTTATTTAAAACGAAATTTGGACTCCGATACCAGATCATGATCTACTCTCTACAGGGATAGTTTCAGTCAGTCTGTAGTCATTGAGAGGGTTTGGATGGGATGGGCAGGATCTCTCACTCTGACTGATAGGGAGACCATAAAGAGTAGAAACCTCTGGGTGACCTGGTGACAGAAAAAGCATCCCATGAGAGGTAATATGGCTGAGACTGAACACAGTTACTGCACATAGGGGTTCTGAGCTTAATTAAAATGTCATATTTTGGCTCAGGACAACCCCAGTCCATATGCCATGCTAGGGCATATGGACATCATAGAGGGGTGCGCCCACTCAGGATCCGAGTTGGAGTGACTATGAAAAGAAGCTGCTCCTGCTCTGCAGACTCTTCTGAATGGCTCTTCTCAATGCATCTGCAGGGGAATTTCCCGGCAAATTGCAGGGGTTTCATGAACTGGAACCAGGGCGATCAGCTGATCGCTGTGATGTCTCTCAGATGAAAGGGCTTGCCTGTAATGACAACCTCTTTAATCACTTAAAATTGTTTTTATTTTCACATACAAAACACACATGATCAGTTTCACTGGCCATAATACAGCCACATTTTAGCGTCTGTATCAGTCCCACAACACCCAGACGCCCTGTGGTTCAACTAAACAGAACTTAAACCAACATAAATTGATCTAAGTTCAATTTAGCAGAACTGCATGGGATCCGTGTGTTGCAGGTGTAACATGGATGTTAAGATGCGGCACTGTAAAATCGGCCTATTTGACAAATGCAAACAGGATTTCTTCAGTTTCTTTATCTGTTTTGTGTTCTGTTTGACAGATCCGTCAACATTTTCTGCACATGCACAGAAGAAAAATCTGTGTAGAGCATCAGATCCGTCAAAAACAGAGCATAACGTATTGAAACATATACAAACTGAAGCAAGTTTCTGTTTCTCGATGGTTCAGTCTAATGGTTTCGTTAAAAAAACTGACATTTTGTTTCGGTTGATTTCTGTCCGTTTTTATTTATTATCCATTAAATAAAATAAGGATCCGTCTGAAACGAGATCTAGATGCAGATGTGAACCCAGCCGTACATGAACTACTGTAAGTAATAAATTTCCTTCCTACCTTATTTTCTCATACTAAAAGTATTATATTGCACAAAATATTTGCTTGTAGGATGCTATAACTTCGTTGCCATAAGGTACATATTTTATTTATACATTAAAAGGGATGCATTTTCAAACTGTGTACTTACTGCTGCAAATTAAAATGGGAAAGCTCCATATAAAATTTGTTCGTTAAAGGCTATTTACATTTATGAAATTGTTTATCTATCTTATTATTGTCTATCAGTGTGTTTAGTGCAACTTTGTAAATACTTTTAATTAAAAAATATTTTTACTTTTTGAGATACAGCTGCTTTGTATCTAGCGCTGAAACCTGTATCTGTCAGATCAGCGGCACTGACAGGTTCAATGTCAGCGGGTCAGAGACAAGCAGGATCAAGCTGTTACCGATCACATCTAAGATCATAACTTAGATGTGATTGATAACAGGTGGATACTGCATGATCCGCTGACACTGGACCCGTCAATGCCGCTGAAGTGACACATTCAGGTCTCAGCACAAGATACAGCTGCTCTGTTTACAGAATACAAAGCAGCAGTATCTCAATACGTAAAAATCTATTATTATAAAGTATTTAGAAAGTTGCATCAAACACACTCACACATTTTTATAAAAAAAAAAAATGATTTCAAAAGGTTTACATGGCCTTTAAAAGCATAGTAAGATTATTGTATCATGGAACATATCAATTTCAATACACTGGGTAGTAATTCAAAACCTTGTGTGGCAAAGAAAGAATCTTTATGAAAATTTTTACCTGCTTTAAAAATTGCTCAAATTACAGAATATCCTGCTTTGCTCTTATACACAATGTAATATCAGCTATCCAATCAATATCACCAGCAGTAGTGCACTGTCTGTGGTCATCTTTCCCTACAGGGTACACATTTTAACACATAGGGTACCTTTGCTTTATAATTGATGTACACGATGACACATTATTTACTAGTATTGATTTCCCAAATTATATTTTAGTGCTACATCAATGCACCAAGAGTAAGGCCTCATGCACACGACCGTAGTGTTTTTCTGGTCCGCAAATTCCAGGACCGTGTTCCGTGAAATGTCATCCGCAGTTCATCCGTATGTAATCCGCAGTTCATCCGTATGTAATCCGCAAAATGCGGATGAAAAAAAAAAGCCTAGGTAAAACAGGATGACGACAGAACTCATTCCCGGTCGTCGCCTAGCAACACTTCCGCAAATCCGCAAAACTGCGGATGACACACGGAGGTGTATCCGCAATTTCCACGGGCCCATTGACTTCTATTGGCATGTCCGCATCGAGTTTCTGCGGCACGGATTTGCGGACATGCGGAGACCCGTGAAAACACGGATAGTGTGTATGGGCTCATAGAAATGAATGGGTCCGCAATTCTCCCGTGGATTTGCGGGGGAATTGCGGACGCAAAAACACGGTCGTGTGCATGAGGCCTAACATTGTGGTGGAGTATCTCTTTAACTGCTGATGAAACGGCAAAATCTAATTTTCTTCTGTATTTCTATTCTAGTTTGTACCTGAAATTTAAACTTTCTTCAGATTTCCTTTTGCTGACATCACAGCTGGCAATGAAGCATGGAATTATATATTTCTCAAACTTTCCCATAAACCTTCCGTAGATGGAGACTCTGGCAGCTGCATACTGGTCAGAGCTGAAATAAATAAGAAGCAAAACCTCAGAAATCATAAGTCTCCCTTACTGAACTCCACAAAAATATAATATAGTCTAATCTTACGCTCAAACGTGAAATCTGGGCTTATAGTAGTTCAGTTCCCCAAGAGCCGCAACTTCATGAATACATGAAACCCATTTTCCAACACCCTATTGAAGTCAATGCATTATACAGACAGCCCTTTGATTTCAATGGAAACTGTGTAATGCTTAATTTTCCCTGTGAGGGAGTTACAGGAAAAACTAACACTTGCTGTCAGGTTTCCCCATAAGATAACAGCTAATTACTGGGGGTCCTAGCAGTGGGACAGCCTGCAATTATGTTATCATCAGGGGACCCTTCTAAAGCTGACAACCCCCTTTAAAAAGTCCTCAAATGTCTGGCTTAAGTAAAGATGGAAGCCATTTCAGTTATGTAATATGATGTTCTTAAATCGAATATGTCATTAGAAAATGAGTTAATGTTAAAATGAAGTTTTTATGTTAAACATATTTTTAAGAATCTTTTTTTTTTTTCTATGTCATTATCTCTATTAAAAACTAATCCCAACATCTTGCAGTTTTCACTCTGGAAACTGAGCCTCACAATAGACTGACCCTTCCTGTTCTGTAGAGATCACCTCTCGGCAGTCATCTCATTATCATCACAGGCAGGATTACAATGACAGGAAACACCTCTATATAGATGATACAGGATAAAACATTGATAATAGACTGACCCTTCCTTTTCTGTAGAGATCACATCTCAGCAGTCATCTCATTATCATCACATGCAGGATTACAATGACAGGTAACACCTAAATATAGATGTCATGTCCGTGGCTGCGGGCCGTCAGGTTCACTCTTCCCCTGACGGCCGTAGGCATGGATCGGCGAGTGCTGGCCCCAGTCTCCTCCTCAGGAGACGCCAGCGCTCGCTTCCACTCACCTCGGCCAGATACCGTAGGATGCGCGCGCTGCTCCGTTAAGAGCGGGCACGAGCCTGCGCACCGGACTTTAATGAACTATCAGCCCATGAGTGCCCTGGACTATAAGAGGAGTTCAGCCCCTTGCTTCGATGCCTGAGCGTTGTTGTCATACCCTAAGTTTGTCTATGCGATGGTCTCCTAGTGTTTTCCAATGTTCCTGTTCCTAATCCTGTTACCTGTATCCTGTGCTATCCTGGTCGAGAGCCGTGCTGAGCCAAAGTCGTGCTGTGCTGTATACCCCGCCTGTCCTGCTTCACCATGCCTGACATCTGCCTGCTGCCTAAATCCCAGCCGAGCCTGCCTTGCTACTGTCCGAGCTGCCACAGGTACCCTATACAAACTATAGACTTTAACCTGCGCCCTGTTGGCCAGCTGCCATACCGCCAAGGCGGTACGGCCCAGTGGGTCCACGAACCCTACGTGACAATAGATAACAACGAATCCACCATTGACAATAGGTGATGGACACAGCTCCCTCCCCTCCCTGCACAGTGACCTCTACACAGGTCACAGAGTATGCCTAAAAAACATAGGTAAGATGGCTGCCCCCATACTCATGTACAGAAAATAAAATAAATAAAAAAAATCTACAATAAAAACATTAGAAAAAAAAAAGATTATGTTGTATGATCTGGTTTTAGCTAGAAAAAAAATATAGATGATACATTACCTTTAAAGCTGAATTAAATTAAATTAACCACTTTAAATACAAAACAAAACATTTAAAAAACTGCTGACATGTTATAAGTTTTGATTGGCGGGGTCCAAGGACTGAGACCCCCACCGATCACTAAAACGAAGCGGAAGAAGCACTCGAGTGAGCGCTGTGCCGCTTCGTTTTGATCGGCTATCCTCGGAAAGCCGAGCAAGCGGTGTATGGGCTCAATGACTTTCTATTGAGTCCGTACACCGCTTTAAGGAAAGCCAATCAGAAACTAAGCGACTCAGTGCTCACACGAGTGCATCTGCCGCTTCGATTTAGCAATCGGTGAGGGTCTCAGTGCTTGGACACTCACCGACCAAAACTTCTGACGTCACTATGACATGTCAAAAGTTTTTTAAAAGTTTAGTTGCACTTTAACGTTTGTATGGTAAGGGGGATACATTTATAACTGCACATTTAAAGAATGATGCTAAAGACCTGTGACTTTATGAATTTTTGTGAGACTAAACTAATGCCAAGCAATGTGTAGAATTTGCCTATGTTTCTGTGATATAGTCTGTATTGGGGTTGGGTTTCTTACTCCACTTTGATATCTTCTATCTTGGGTAACTCCATCGGGGCATGTTCCTCAGATTTCATGGACTTCTCCTTTTGAACTTGCTTAGGAGAGGAAAGTTGTTTTCTCTTATCCTTCTTTGAAGAAAACTCTCTTCTCTCTTTTTTGCTCTGAAACAAAATAATCAGGGTTCAAATCTGAATATTTGATATCATCGTCCTGGTTTATTAAAAATTAAGATTATTAAGGTTTCTGCCATAATATACTAAGAAGTCAATTCAAACACTACTGATGTATAATGAGAATGTCAAAACATCCATAGGGAACTTTGTAAAACAGATACTTGTTAAAAAAAAAACTTATATAAAAGCATAAAAAAATTGATATTTTCTTCATTTGAGTTACATATTCTGCATGTGCTACAAACACTTATACTAAATTATGATTGTGTGAGATACGATCTTGTGATGATGATGGCTTGAGTTTTTAAAGCGGTTGGTTGAACATAAAAATGTTTTTTATTTTCCAAGCGCTGATCCTTATAATTTATGGCAGAAGTCTATGTCATGGGGTACAGTGTCATCTAATGTATATGGTGGCGCCATGACTCTTCCTCGACGGCAGATGTCAGGAGAGAGAAGACTCAGGCATGTTGGACTTTGACATGCCCGATACTTTTGTTTGCAAATAGATAAGCTGCTGCAAGCTCACTTCTCCCTGTTTAAAACACATTCATGCTCGGCTGAGATGAGCGTGCATGTGTATGGGGGAGTCAGCAGTAGCTGTCGGCCGAACAATAGCTTGACCGACAGCTATCTCAAGTGTATAGCCAGCTTGAAACACAACTCCAGTCCCATTGTCCTTGTCATTAGCACATTTTTGGTGCGGATTCCTTACAGCACAATGATGGTTAATAGAGTTTTACAAACGCTCGTTCACACGAGGCAAAAAAGATCTTTGTGGGTTTTTGGGCTTGTTGTAGAAATGTTGCCTACATCTGAACTTAGCCTAAGGCTTCATGCGCAGAGTCTGTTGGGAGGCATATTGAGTCAACGCGGGTCCTTACTATGGAGCCATAGACATTCCTTGTGATGCCATAAGGTGCTCCATATGGCGCCATATTACAAAATGATTACAAAGAATATCTCTGTAATACAGCATCCATTGGAGCATGCCATGCTCTCATAAGTAATGTAACCGCCGTCATCCCTCACCTTCAGATGGCTGCGACAGCAGACTCCTGGCTTCTAGCCAGCGTCTCCCTCCTCGGAGATGCCAGATCACGCGGCCGTCCTCTTCTGGACAGTTTCCTAAGGTGCGCACACTCATCCCTGGCCTTAAAGGGCCAGCCCGCGCGCATACTAAAAGTTCCCTAACCAATCCCCAGATGATCCTAGACTATAAAAAGGTCTCCACCCTTCCACTCTTTGCCTGAGCATTGTTGTTGTATTCCCATGTTAGTTTTGCAAATGGTCCCTTAGTTGTTATTCTGCTCCCAGTGTTCCCATAACCTACTACCTGTATCCTGTATCCCATAACTGTGCTTGTTCCTGAGTTACATCTAGTGTTGGAATCGTGTTGTCATCTGCCACATTTCGTGTCATCTACCACGTCTGGTGCCATCTGCCACATCTGGTGCCATCTGCCAAATCAGACTCCATCCGTGTCAAAGCCTCTGCTACACCTTGTGTCTGATTGGACTCCTACAGGTACTCCAGTACTTTGCATAGACTTTATATAGACTGTTGTTTGGTCAGCTCCCACTCCGCTACAGCGGAGTTGCCTAATGGGTCCACATACCCCAGGATCGTGACAAGTAATCCATCAATATATATTTCCAGGCAATCTCTTTAATATACCATAAATTTATTATATAAATACTGTAGATCTTTTTTTTTTTATATACATGTTCGTTTTTGCCTAAACTCTGCACAGATATGAGGAGATCTGAAACAGAGGTTCTGGCAATGCATTATACTTACTGAACTGCAGCACGGATTAAGATCAAAGTAATTATTAGAATCCAATGTAAAGATTGTAGTGACAATTATGAGTCATTCAGCACAAGTCATGATAATTCCAGCTCCCTACGGGGTGATGTTAATTAATCCCATGTTATTTCCGGCCTCCAGAATAATATACTGCTGACATCTGTGGTTCAGAGGCTGCCACCCATTTAACTTGTTAGTCCTTGGTAGGTATTATATACAAGGCGAAAATAATATACCCAGTATTTATGATGTTTGAAGAATTTGAAGTGAACACATCCAAATTTCAGGGACAGAACTCTGGCTCGTAAATGTCATTAGATACTTCCTAGATGTTACAATGTAATAAAGTGTAATAAAGCAAACACATAAAACATTGTAATAAAAAACAAGAGATAATACAAAACTATGAAGACAAAGATTACAGACTACTAGATTTCCAGAGCAGCATTCAGGCCATGTTACGGATTTATATTGTAAGGATCCATAATACAGCACACATACCGTATTGATCCTTGAGAAAAAAAAATGTTCCACACTGCGTTGCCTAATAGTAGTGACACTAATGAATCCTATCCGGAGACTGGAGATTTGCTTGTGGCAACATCCCAAAATATTTTTGAGAGCTTTGCAAGCAACACCTGTGAAACATTACTCCTGATAAATAATTACGACAGGTCACTTTATATTCTTTCTGTTTAAATGCACTGCAATCGCATATTTCTTTACAATCTTTATAATATATTATAGATATATTTAAATAATCCATATTACTGTGAAAAGGTTTTATATAGCATCCAGAATTATTCCAGGAAATATGCTTGAAATCTAATCTGGTTCTGTGCCATTCAAAACGTCTCCTTAACCAGAAGCCCTACTGTCATAAACTGATATAAACACAACCATATGACCCAAAGGGAGTGCTCATGAAGATCTGTTTATCTATGTTCATTTTAGAAATGTGCAGGAAAAAAAATATTGGATTATTACATGTCAATGGTATTAATAATTGGATCCGTTGGATTGCAGGAATATAAGGGAAATAGCATTATATTTAGAAGCACTCTGGCAACTTTTGAAAACGTGATTAAGTGAAAAGCAGTGAGGTTTATCCCCTTACCAGACACTTTATTTTACTGTTAGCCGCTCCGTTCCTGGCCGGCGTTGGGTCACGTGATCCCCACTCTCACTCCCTGAGGGTATGTTCACACGCTAGCTGGCTTTTACGGCTGAAATGACAGCCTGTTTTCAGAAGAAAACAGCTGCGTCGTTTCAGCCGTAAATCCTCCTCCTCGTATTATGCGAGGCTTCTGTGACACTCATATATCTTGAGCTGCTCTTCATTGAGTTCAATGAAGAACGGCTCAAATTACGTTGCAAAGAAGTGCCCTGCACTTCTTTGCCGAGGCAGTCAATTTATGCGTCGTCATTTGACAGCTGTCAAACGACGACGCGTAAATGACAGGTCGTCTGCACAGTACGTCGGCAAACCCATTCAAATGAATGGGCAGATGTTTGCCGACGTATTGTAGCCTTATTTTCAGACGTAAAACGAGGCATAATACGCCTCGTTTACGTCTGAAAATAGGTTGTGTGAACCCAGCCTGAATCCTACAGCCTCTGCTGTGTGGACCAGAAGTCTGCCTTTTTACGCAACGCTATAAAAGCTGCGATTTGAGCCCCATAGACTTGCATTGAGAGACTGACCTCTGGTCCACACAGCAGACGCCGTAGAATTATGGTGGTCTGAGTGCGGGTCCCGTGACCAAATGGCAGCCTGGAATGGAGCGGCGAAAATGTCCGGTAAGGGAATAAACCTCACTATCTTTCACTTAATCACGTTTGGCGGGATAGGGTATTTCGCCGGAGTGCTTATTTAATGACTGGCCATTGACATTACATTTCTGAGAGCTGGTGCCATCAATTTTGGGGAAATCTAATATTTATGGGGGTCACAAAAAAGCCCCCAGTTATCTAACATTATCGAAAACAAGGTACTGACAGGTTAGATTTTTACTTATTTCATATCCTATTGTCTTTACATAAGGGTGTCTGGTGGCCACTTATCTTTTACCCTCTAGAAAAAACATGCACATGTGGCTAAACCGACCATATATGTTAATAAAGGGCGGGAGGGGGCACTGGTTTGTACTGGGAAACATTAAGGACCTTTTGTGGGAAACTTTAATAACAGGGTGTAAACGTTTAGCTTTTTATAAAGAACAGATTACAATATACCAACCAAGTCTTCACTTTCCACCACCGGCGCTGCCTGTTTATCTAGGAGTGCTTTTGTTTCAATGGCTCGACAAAGCATCCGAACAGCTTCCTCCCGAATTTCTTGATCCAAAAGAGTTGGTTTAAAGGATACCTGGATCATACACCTCTGAAACGGAAAATACAAAAGATATATGAAGGAATTTTTCATGTAAGAGAGAATAAAAATGTATAATTTTAGGATAATCACTACCAGCTGGATTATGTGCAGTTACAAACATTACTACACATAAAAGTTCCAATATGGCCGCCTCTAGTAGTCAATTATAAGGAGAAATTCTATTTGCAGCATCCTATTAGTAAGGCTGCAAAACTTGGGCTAATTGTATTTGGTATTCAGATTATGGTCTTAAAGGGATTATCCTACAATAGACTTTTAAGATATGTCAGACAAACACGTAATATAAGTAAGAGTCTCTAAGTCTATATTAGTTCAGGAAATGATTGTAGGCTCTGTTCGTTTACATCTCTTCTTTTTAACTACATTCATAATATATGCCAGGAAATTCCCGTCACATTAGCGGAATGTATCCACAGGGCTCCTTGCAACGTTACGTGTCTATAAGAAAAGCGTGTACTTCTGGCATACACCGGGTGGATCGGCATACCTTTTTTTACTGTACAGAAAAGTGTAGTCTGCTGCACTTTCCTACACAGAGGCATACAGTAAAAAAGTGTTGTCATGCTCGCGGTTGCTGACCACCGGCACGTCCCACTTGTCGGCAGCCGCGACCGCAGGACTGTATATTCATGTCGGCGTCTCCCTCAGAGACGCCGACACACACGGCTGCAGCATTCTCCTATGTCCCGTAGGGTGCGCTCGCTCACTCCCCGACCAACCCAGTGACACCCTGGAGTTTAAAAAGGACTTTGCCCTTCTTCTCCTTGCCTGAGCGTTGTTAGTCTTCCTGTGTTCATCTATGCAAATGGTCCCTTAATTGTATCCTGCTCCCAGTGTTCCTGTTTCCTGCTTCCCGTATCCTGTTGCTGTGTTTCGTTGCTGTTCCTAAGCCTATTGTTGGAGTCGTGTGTGCCTCATCTGCCACATCTGGTGCCATCTGCCGCGTCTGGTGTCATCTGCAGCGTCTGGTGTCATCTGCCGCGTCTGGTGTCATCTGCCGCGTCTGGTGTCATCTGCCGCGTCTGGTGTCATCTGCCGCGTCTGGTGTCATCTGCCGTGTCTGGTGTCATCTGCCGTGTCCTGTGTCATCTGCCGTGTCCTGTGTCATCTGCCATGTCCTGTGTCATCTGCCATGTCCTGTGTCATCTGCCATGTCCTTTGTCATCTGTCGCGTCTGGTGTCATCTGCCGTGTCCTGTGTCATCTGCCGTGTCCTGTGTCATCTGCCGTGTCTGGTGTCATCTGCCGCGTCTGGTGTCATCTGCCATGTCCTGTGTCATCTGCCATGTCCTGTGTCATCTGCCATGTCCTGTGTCATCTGCCATGTCCTGTGTCATCTGCCGCGTCTGGTGTCATCTGCCGCGTCTGGTGTCATCTGCCGCGTCTGGTGTCATCTGCCGTGTCCTGTGTCATCTGCCGTGTCTGGTGTCATCTGCCGCGTCTGGTGTCATCTGCCATGTCCTGTGTCATCTGCCACGCCAAACATCACCTGTGCTACGTGTCTGCTACTCCGAGCATCTTCCTGAACATCCTCCCAGGTACTCTTGCCCGAGTGACTGTTTTTGACTATTGTTTGGCCAGCTGCTTCTCTGATACGGCAGAGCGGTCTAGTGGGTCCACATACCCCACAATCATGACAAGTGTATACCGCACTGCATGCTTTTTTACAATGGGATCCTATTGGCGACGTATGCCACTGGGTGCCTATACCGTGGCATATGTCACAGCCTTCTATTCGTGTACAATGGAAAGACAAACTTGCATGTGTGCTTATTTTACAATGAATTTAATGAAGCTTATGGAAACACTATGTGCTCTAGGTCTCAAGATCAGTGTGGACATTATATAAAAGTCTGTTCTGAAACTTTGTATTCTAAACTGGTGTCGTTATTTAGTTGACTAGTATTCATATTAGTGCTTTCCTAACTTATCTTACCGTCCCTCCATTAACAGTATCACTCATCTGCTTAAAAATAATAAAAATATCACTACCGAGATATACCTTTCCGGGCAAAACGGTGCCGACTGATGGTGATATGGTGATGGGAGAATCCTCAGGCAACTGGAACTGAAATGAAGTAGGCCCAACTGGTGCAACCTCACCTTTGCCAATCCTTGGTACAGGATGTGTGAACTCATTACAACTAGTATGTGAATTGACAACATATAAGGTTGCAGTGGAGGTGTCATTTAAAGCTGTTGCTGGAAACTGGACCAAGGAATGAGATAGCTCAAGAGGTGGATGGACACCAATTGCTTTACACGAGATTTTAAACTGTCTAAAAAACACAAAAGGGAATTGAGAATATGGTTTGATTTTAGTATATTCAAAGGGTTAAACACACATATTATTCTTTTAAGCCTCTTCATGTAAACCAGAATATTTCTAATCCCTGACAGCAAGCAGAGCTGTTAAAAACAGTGAGGCATTGATGCACAAGGTAGATAAGTACTTCACATTATATGACAAACAAGCTGTACTCAAATGGTAAGGCCACATATTATGTGTGGAAAATAGCTGCAAAAATTCTGTGGTTTTGCCTCCTTTCTTTTTTCGGAAAGTCAATGCAAACCCGCAACAAGGCTGCTACATCTGGACTTATCCACATAAAACCAGAAACTCCCTTAAAGAGGATCTGTCACTAGTTCATATAAACTGAACTGGTTAACTGATCTCAATAGCGCTGTCTCCCTGAGTCCAGCGTTTTTTTGTTTTTTTTTCCTGGACCCCGCTCCTATGTTCCAGGTATATGGCCCACTGTTCTGTCGGCTGCCTATATGCTAATTTACTGTAGTTAGCCAATGGGGTGGAGCTAGCTTCCCTGCCTCAGATGCTGATTAATCAGTGCGAGGCAGCTTGAGGGTAGTTCACGCCCTGTTGGCTAACTACAGCAAATTACCATATAGCGAGCCAACACAACGGTGAGCCATAAAAAAAGCAGCGCTGGAATCAGGGAGACAGCGATATTCAGGTCAGTAAACCAATTAAACTTATACTATCTAGTAAAAGGTTCTCTATAAATCAGGTGAGTGTCTTGATGGACTTTTTGTTCCGATTTCAAGAAATGACAAATTATTATGCAGTTCTCTGGATTATCAAGCACTCTGATGCAACAAAGAAAACATAATGAGAATAGTAACCTTGGCTGTGTCAATTCCCATTGTACTTAATAGGGATAGGAAAGGAAGAAGGAGCTCGGTACTAAGTGAATCGATGCAAGTGTGCTGAATAATGCAGGTCACAAGACAAAATCACAAAACAGCCAGGAAAACGTGAATAACATCTTGCAAACGATCGTAATATCATTTATGGATGTGAATTTCCAATTAACAATAATGTGTGCAATTCTGTTTTACAACAATATCCGAACAAAACAATTTCCACTTACCTATTAATAGCCGATTTGCAAGTGAGGTCAAAATTATATTCTCCAGCTTTTGGTGCTTTAAATATTATATCCAGTTTAATTGATTCCAAGGGAAGAATAGTTCCAAAGCCATCATTTGGCTGAATATCTACATACTATAAATCAAAAGAAAGATCAACCTGACAAATGCAATCTGCTATATCTGCTAGCCAAATACACCTACTATATATATATCACACACGTGTGTGTGTGTGTGTGCGCGCGCGCGCGCGCGTGTGTGTGTGTGTGTGTGTGTGTGTGTAAAGTGCCGTGTGGGTTTTATATACCAAATTAAAGTCAAATATACATTCATGTTAGTTCATCCTTTTTAAAACAATATTTGAATTATTTAAATTAAAATTGATTTATTACTATGAATATGATTTATGTCTGTACAGAAGCTAAATTATAGGACTAGCTTCTAACACCCAAAATGCTCATATTTCATAAAAAAAGAAAGCCCCCTAAATGTACTTTCTCTTTTTGTGCAGCATCCTTCTACTGAATACATGCACAAATGTGCAGCAGAATGACTAGGAGGATCTGCCAGTCCTATATAAACAATGGTGCAGGAAAGGTTAAATGGGTTGTCCACTTTGGACAATATCTTCTTGTTAGAAAAGTCAGCCGATGTTATGCTGATCACAGATTGTCAGCCGATGTTATGCTGATCACAGATTGTCAGCCGATGTTATGCTGATCACAGATTGTCAGCCGATGTTATGCTGATCACAGATTGTCAGCCGATGTTATGCTGATCACAGATTGTCAGCCGATGTTATGCTGATCACAGATTGTCATGCTGCTGGGAACCCGAGCAATCAGATGTAATCTGTGAAGGGCAGCAACTGTACAGCGACGCCACAGGGGAAATGAAGAATTACACAGATCGCTTTGTAATCAATGCACTGTACATGTAGTGTACACACAAATTGGGTTCTCCACAACCAAACTAAAAACTGTTGGATGTGAAGTAGAAGTGCTAAAAAAGGCAACCAGATGTTGTATAAATAGGGTGAATATGAACCATTTTCCAGTCATAATATACACACTTATTACACATACCTCTGGAATTCCCATAAAACCAAATTCATGCGGTAGAATGGATTTGTTTGATAGTTGAATGGAAGCCTGAACAGCTTCATAGATTGTGCAGTGTCCAAAATTAATTTCATTTGGGCTTATTTCCAAATCCGACGTGGTCACCACCGCATGAACAGTGAAGGAAACAGGCCGGGCCTGAAAAGGTAAAATGGTTTCGTGAATATCATGTGTGTGAAGTGATGTTTTTACTGAAATGACTTTGCTTTAACGGATTATCAGATGGATTTAGAGAAGTACAAAAACAAAATAAACTTTAAAGTACAGGTCCATCTCTACAGCTACTGCTAACATGGCAAATGTAAGTTAGTAAAAATGACTGATAATTGTAGGGGTTATGACTGCAGGATCAGACTACACATGTTTTGTAGTCTCTTCAAACTCTCTATGGCTTTCCTGTCCCTACGACAGCAGTCTATAATATCATGAGAATTTGTAGGTTTGATCCTATTTAAAGACTTATATGAATTTACAGTCTTTAGACAACTGACAGATACCCAGGAAACCTCAAGCAATCTTAACTATTTCTGGACAATCTTCCACTTTCTACAAAATTCTAAATTATCAGCTAGTTTTGGGCCTTAATATACACTACAAACTTCTGTACCATAACCATAGTCAAATATGCCAGTGAGTATAAGGGTCTATGTACGGTACATGGCATTGCGCAAGCATGGACCCTACAAAGTGGCACATGAAATAGAAGGGACTCATGGGCAGTTTGTGTGTGGTGGTATCTTTATGAGACATGGTATTCTCCTCTAGAATACCTGCGTAAGCCTGAGTTCACATCTGCGTTGGAGGCTCCTCGTCGCAAATCTGGTAAAAAATGCTGAACAAAATAGAGCAGCATGCAACATTTTTTTTTGTCTGGTAAAACAACGTGCACGAGGAAAATCCAACTAAACCAGACAATGCGTTCCATTGGCGTTGTTTTTTTTCTCGCTATTCTGCTGTTGTGACAGAGCATAACAACGGCAAACCAGAACGCAGATGTGAACGAAGTCTAATCCAGCATGCAATATCGAATATCTGGCACCTTAGACTGCGCTCATTAAAGTAATATATCCCTCACTCCGACAGCACTGTGGGAAGATAATAAACACATTAATATACATAAATTACATATGTATACACCCTGTTCAGTGTATTCATATCTAAATATGCCCTTCGCCCAGCTCCACCTATTGGCACCAGCCTACAGTGTCTTTAGTTAAATCCAGCCCTGACTGCATAGGATATTTTTCTTGCAGATAAGTACAGTATTAGCCCACAGCTCTACTCACCTTTTAATATTACTAATGAAATGTTAAAGAGCCATCAAACTATTTTGGGCTACTTTTGATGTATTTACTAAGAAAATGAGTTCTATAAGTGATATTAAAATCCTATCCGGATGATAATCCAATTTTTTAATAACTCAAGGAACTGGAGCATAAACCATTATCGCATTGCTCACTAAAACTTTAAGAATCATTTTAAAAGTTGAAGAATAAGTTAATATCCATAAGATGAGCTCGGATTAAAGTCAAACTAGAAATACATACATATATATATATATATATATATATATATATATCATATACAATATATTATTAAGGATGAGAATTGCTGTCCATATGCACTTTTGCAGCATTCACCATTGAGATGTCAGCAAATGTTATGGGAAGGCAGCTGCCTGTCAGGTATAGGTACGCTATTTTGAGGCTTGTATAACGGATTTTATAACATATGTTGCAATATTGTGACTGCCTATCTACATCCCTTTATTTATAATAAAAAAAATGGCAAAAATATTGCTACATATATAAAGTGACATATTTTCAGACCTTAATACATGTGCAGTTTTTTCAATGCAATGCGTGTCATATAGCGCTATACTAGTAGACCATGTGTTACTAAGACAGAGGGCGGTGGCTTTCTTCAAGTATGTCCTGTGGGACACTTCCAAAAAGATCTGCACTGTAATGCCTCGTGTATATGGCCATATTATGGCTCTGTAAATCATCTGGTGCCATAAAAAGCGCCCATAGACTTCTAAGGGGCCTGACTGTACCTCCATGTTTGTACGAAATCTTCTAGAAAAAATAATAATAGTGCCATGCTCCATTGCATGCCGTATTATGGAGCTATTTTTTAATAGTCTTATATCGTGTTAGTTTCATACTAATGGTTAGATCTAAAGGGAGTCTTACATAGGCAGTGGCATTATTGCACTAAGATTTTCTAACATTTTGGAAAATCTGAGTGCAATATGGAGCACTGCCTATAATCAGGGGGCTTGTGTGCATTACTGCTTTTGATATATTACTAACTGCAAAGAACGATTAAGAAATTACATTACAGCTTTTGGGTCAAAAAATTGTCCTCTGTATGTGTAATGGCAGGAAGGAGGTGAAGGGAAAGTGAGCCCTAATCTACCCACCGCCCTGTCCCTGCCTACTTGCAACGACCCGCCCTAGGCGACGGGGTACAACTGGGCGGCGGTCCCTACGCTGTCTAAGTGCACGGGAGAACAAACAGGGAACACGCAAGGGGAGGGGCAGTAGCCCACGGAACGCCGCGAGGAAACGGAGCGGTGAATGAGTAGTCAGGACCAGGATGAAATGGAGTATACCAACGTGAGCACGGAGAAGGAAGCAAGCTAGGGGCAAAGCGAAGCAGGTTAAGCGGAACTGCAGCAAGGCAGAAGCACGGCAGAAGCAGGCTGGAGCAAGCAGCAGTGGGGCCAGGAATCCAGAAGAATTACAAGCACTGAGGAAGAGAACACGGCAGGTAATAAAGGACAGGGGGCGGAGCTAACTCAGACTGACCAGGCCGCGATAGGCTCTCCCACTCCTGAGCCTGCCACCCTGGTTGGTGGGAGACGGTGTCAGTCTAACAGGTCTGGCCTCAGGTGTGGATTGATTAATCCCAGGAGTATACCTAGACGTAGTACCTGGCAGATCCCTAACAGTACTCCCCCTTTTATGAGGGGCCACCGGACCCTTACTAAGAGGACCCGGTTTAGTAGGGAAGAGAAGGTGGAACCTCCTGATCAATACCCCAGCGTGAACATCACGGGCAGGTACCCAAGTCCTCTCCTCCGGCCCGTATCCTCTCCAATGGACCAGGTACTGGAGGGAGCCCTGGACCATCCTACTGTCCATAATCTTGGCCACCTCGAATTCCACCCCCTCAGGGGTGAGAACGGGAACAGGAGGTTTCCTCGAGGGGGACCAGGACGGGGAGCAGCGTTTAAGGAGGGAGGCATGGAAGACGTCATGTATGCGAAAGGATGGGGGCAGCTCCAGACGGAAGGATACAGGGTTGAGGACTTCAATGATCTTATAAGGTCCAATAAATCGTGGAGCAAACTTCCTGGACGGGACCTTAAGGCGCAAGTTCCTGGATGACAACCAGACCAAATCCCAGACGACAAACCGGGGGTTAGCAGAACGTCTACTATCAGCTTGAATCTTTTGTGCGCTCTGGGACGCCTCTAGGTTCTTCTGAACCTGGGCCCAGACTGTGCACAGTTCCCGATGAACATCCTCTACCTCAGGATTATTGGAACAACCAGGGGAAACGGAGGAGAACCTTGGGTTAAACCCGAAATTACAGAAAAACGGGGAGACCCCTGACGAGTTACTGACCAGGTTATTCAGGGAAAATTCAGCAAGGGGAAGGAATGAGACCCAATCGAATTGACAGTCAGAGATGAAACACCTTAAATATTGTTCGAGGGATTGGTTAGTCCTTTCCGTTTGGCCATTAGTTTCGGGATGGAAGGCGGAGGAGAAGGACAGATCAATCTCCAACTTTTTACAAAAAGCTCTCCAAAATAAGGAAACAAATTGTACCCCTCTGTCAGAAACGATATTGACTGGGGCCCCATGGAGACGCAGGATGTGTTTCACAAACAAAGAAGCTAACGTCTTGGCGTTAGGTAGCTTCTTAAGGGGCACAAAGTGGCACATCTTGCTGAAGCGGTCTACTACCACCCACACCACCGACTTGCCCTGAGATGGGGGCAAATCGGTGATAAAATCCATGGAGATATGGGTCCAAGGTCTCTGGGGAATGGGCAAGGAACGTAGTAGGCCCGCAGGTCGGGACCTAGGGGTTTTGGACCTAGCGCAAACCTCACAAGCGGCGACGTAAGCCCTAACGTCTTTAGGCAACCCAGGCCACCAATAGTTTCTGGTAATGAGGTGTTTGGTGCCCAAGATGCCAGGATGACCAGATAGAGCGGAGTCATGGTTTTCCCTGAGTACCCTTAGCCGGTATTGCAGGGGAACAAACAGTTTGTCCCCAGGGACGTTGCCGGGAGCTGAACCCTGATCAGCCGCGATCTCAGAAGCTAAATCAGAATCCGTGGCAGAAACGATTATACCAGGGGGTAAAATACAAGCAGGATCCTTCTCGGAAGGAGGATTGGCCATGAAACTACGTGACAGAGCATCAGCCTTAATATTCTTGGACCCAGCCCTATAGGTAACCAAGAAATTAAATCTGGTAAAGAATAGTGCCCACCGAGCTTGTCTAGGATTAAGCCTCCGGGCCGATTCTAGGAAAACCAGATTCTTGTGATCCGTAAGGACCGTTACCTGGTGTCTGGCCCCCTCCAGGAAGTGCCGCCACTCTTCAAAAGCCCATTTAATGGCTAGAAGTTCGCGGTTGCCAATATCATAGTTACTCTCCGTGGGCGAAAACTTCCTAGAGAAGTAAGCACAGGGGCGGAGATGGGTGAGGGAGCTGGTACCCTGGGACAAGACGGCCCCCACTCCCACCTCGGATGCGTCAACTTCCACAATAAATGGCTCCTCTTGGTTGGGCGGAATCAGCACGGGGGCCGAGATAAAGCACTTCTTGAGGGTCTCAAAGGCCTGGACGGCCTCAGGGGGCCAATGGAGGACATCAGCACCCTTGCGAGTAAGGTCCGTAAGAGGCTTAGCGACAACCGAGAAGTTGGCAATAAATCTCCTGTAATAGTTGGCGAACCCTAAAAAACACTGTAACGCCTTAAGGGAGGCAGGTTGGACCCATTCCGCCACAGCCTGAACCTTGGCAGGGTCCATGCGGAATTCATGAGGAGTGAGGATTTGCCCTAAAAATGGTATCTCCTGTACCCCAAAGACACATTTTTCAGTCTTAGCAAACAGATTATTCTCCCGAAGGACCTCGAGCACCTTCCTGACATGCTCCACGTGGGAGGACCAGTCCTTGGAAAACACCAGTATGTCATCAAGGTACACAACAAGAAAATTACCCAGGTAATCTCTCAGGATTTCATTAATAAAATTCTGGAAGACAGCAGGGGCATTACACAACCCAAAGGGCATGACCAGGTATTCGAAATGACCCTCGGGTGTGTTGAACGCAGTTTTCCACTCATCCCCCTCTTTGATGCGGATAAGGTTATATGCCCCCCGTATATCGAACTTAGAAAACCATTGGGCTCCCTGAACCTGATTAAAAAGATCCGGAATCAAAGGAAGTGGGTACTGGTTCCTTACGGTGACCTTATTCAGGTTACGATAATCAATGCACGGCCTAAGACCACCATCCTTCTTCCCCATGAAGAAGAAGCCAGCACCTACAGGAGAAGTCGAGGGGCGAATGAAACCCTTGGCCAGGCATTCTTGGATATACACCCTCATAGCTTCACGTTCAGGACATGAAAGATTAAATATCCTACCCTTAGGAAGCTTGGCACCAGGCACCAAATCGATGGCGCAATCGTAATCTCTATGGGGGGGCAACACCTCGGAGGCCTCCTTAGAAAACACATCGGCGAAGTCCTGAACAAACTCCGGAAGCGTGTTTACCTCCTCCCGGGGAGAAATAGAGTTAACAGAAAGACATGACATAAGACATTCACTACCCCATTTGGTGAGATCCCCAGTATTCCAATCAAACGTGGGATTATGCAACTGCAACCAGGGAAGACCTAATACCAGATCAGACGATAATCCCTGCATCACCAGTACAGAGCACTGCTCCAAATGCATGGAGCCAACCAGGAGTTCAAAAACAGGAGTATGCTGAGTAAAATAACCATTAGCAAGGGGAGTTGAGTCGATACCTACTACAGGGATAGGATAAGGTAAATCAATAAAAGGCATCTTTAGAGACATAGCAAATTCCACAGACATGATATTAGCAGATGAGCCAGAATCCACGAAAGCACTGCCCGTGGCAGACCGGCCAGCAAACGAGACCTGAAAGGGAAGCAAAATTTTATTGCGTTTCACATTAACGGGAAATACCTGTGCGCCCAAGTGACCTCCCCGATGATCACTTAGGCGCGGAAGTTTTCCGGCTTTTTATTCTTGCGCCTGGGACAGGTGTTCAGTAGATGCTTGTCGTCCCCACAGTAGAAGCAGAGACCATTCATTCTGCGAAACTCCCTACGTTGTCGAGGGGACATGGAGGCCCCGAGTTGCATAGGTACCTCCGAGTCCTCCGTGGAGGGGCGAGGAGACGGGACCTCGGGGGGGATCGCAGAAAAGTCAGAGGGGAGCACATTGAAACGTTCAAGCTGACGTTCCCTGAGACGTCGGTCAAGTCGTACTGCTAGGGCCATAACCTGGTCAAGGGAGTCAGAAGAGGGGTAGCTAACCAGCAGATCCTTCAGGGCGTCAGATAATCCTAACCTAAACTGGCACCTTAGGGCCGGATCGTTCCACCGAGAAGCTACGCACCACTTTCTAAAATCAGAACAGTATTCCTCAACCGGTCTCCTACCCTGACGTAAGGTCACCGGCTGACTCTCGGCTAAAGCAGTCCTGTCAGTCTCGTCGTAAATGAGTCCGAGGGCAGAGAAAAAACGATCAACAGAGGAAAGTTCAGGGGCGTCAGGAGCCAAGGAGAAGGCCCACTCTTGGGGCCCTTCCTGGAGTCGGGATATGATGATACCCACCCGCTTGTTCTCGGAACCTGAGGAGTGGGGTTTTAGGCGGAAATACAGTCTGCAACTCTCCCGGAAGGAGAGAAACGTCTTACGGTTCCCTGAGAACCGGTCAGGTAACTTGAGGTCGGGTTCTAGAGGTGAGGTGAGGGGTACTACTAAGGCAGCGTCACCCTGGTTGACCCTCTGGGCCAGGGCCTGGACCTGTAGGGAGAGGCCCTGCATCTGCTGGGTCAGGGTCTCAAGGGGGTCCATGATAGCGTCAGCGTAGGAGAAATGGTAGACTAGGTATAGGCTTGTAATTATGTAATGGCAGGAAGGAGGTGAAGGGAAAGTGAGCCCTAATCTACCCACCGCCCTGTCCCTGCCTACTTGCAACGACCCGCCCTAGGCGACGGGGTACAACTGGGCGGCGGTCCCTACGCTGTCTAAGTGCACGGGAGAACAAACAGGGAACACGCAAGGGAAGGGGCAGTAGCCCACGGAACGCCGCGAGGAAACGGAGCAGTGAATGAGTAGTCAGGACCAGGATGAAGTGGAGTATACCAACGTGAGCACGGAGAAGGAAGCAAGCTAGGGGCAAAGCGAAGCAGGTTAAGCGGAACTGCAGCAAGGCAGAAGCACGGCAGAAGCAGGCTGGAGCAAGCAGCAGTGGGGCCAGGAATCCAGAAGAATTACAAGCACTGAGGAAGAGAACACGGCAGGTAATAAAGGACAGGGGGCGGAGCTAACTCCGACTGACCAGGCCGCGATAGGCTCTCCCACTCCTGAGCTTGCCACCCTGGTTGGTGGGAGACGGTGTCAGTCTAACAGGTCTGGCCTCAGGTGTGGATTGATTAATCCCAGGAGTATACCTAGACGTAGTACCTGGCAGATCCCTAACAGTATGGTCAGCTAGAGTTACGTCTTCATATTTAGTTATTGCTTGTGGTTTGCATAACATAGTTTACAGAGCTGTACTGGATGCATTCACATCTGTCTCACATCGAGTTGTGTTAACTACACACAATCTCACAGGGAGTCAATTAACCTAAGGCCGGATTCACACGAGTGTGTGCGTTTTCGGCACGCAAAAAACACGGCGTTTTGCGTGCGCAAAAGTCACTTAACAGCTCCGTATGATGCGCGGCTGCGTGATTTTCGCGCAGCCGCCATCATTATGACACTCTGTTTGTAAACAGAAAAGCACGTGGTGCTTTTCTGTTTTCATTCATAGTTTGACAGCTGTTGCGTGAAAAACGCAGGTCCCACGGAAGTGCTTCCGTGTGGCATGCGTGCTTTTCACGCACCCATTGACATCAATGGGTGCGTAATGCGCGAAATACGCCCAAAGAACGGACATGTCGTGACTTTTTCGCAGCGGACTCACGCTGCGTAAAGATCACGCAACTGTTTGAACTGCCCCATAGACTAATATAGGTCCGTGCGACGCGCGTGAAAATCACGCCCGTTGCACGGACGTATATCCTATTCGTCTGAATAAACCCTAACAGTGTGTCTGTGGAGTGTGGGGAAAAAAACTATATGCAAAAAAGACAAACTATTGTCATAGTTTTTCTATGCGAAAATTATAATATACGCCTGTATACAGACATGTAGTTCTTACGTAAAGACACGATGTGAACAGTGCAATCTTAACGCTCCAGGACATACTATTATGTCATGGTAAGTGCATCGTTCGCGCTCCATGACATAATAGTATGTCATGGAGTAAACACGGCGCCGTTCGCGCGGGGCGCGTGCATGAGCTGTGATAGCTGCTGTTTCCGACAGCAGACTATCACTGCTCAATGTGCCGGGACCGATCGCGGTGGTCCCCGCAGATTTAACCCCTCAGAAGCCGCGTTCAATAGCGATCGCGGCTTCTTAGGGGTTAATCCGCCATCGCCGGCCTGCTACACGATAGCGGCCGGCGATGGTGACTATGGCAACCGGACACCAAAAAATGGCGTCCGGCTATGCCATAGACGGAAGCCTAGTGGGTCCTGACAGAGTCAGGACCCACTATGCTTGCTGTCAGTGAGTAGCTGACAGTTCTAATACACTGCACTACGCATGTAGTGCAGTGTATTAGAATAGCGATCAGGGGCTGCTGCCCTCAAGTCCCCTAATGGGACAAAGTAAAAAAGTTAAAAAAAAGTTAAAAAAAGTTGTGTAAAAATAAGAAAATAAAAGTTTTAAAAGTAATAAAAGTAAAAAACCCCCTTTTTCCCTTGTCAGTCTTTATTATTAAAATAAATAAATAAATAAACAAATAAACTATACATAATTGGTATCGCCGCGTCCGTAACGGCCTGAACTACAAAATTATTTCGTTATTTATCCCGCGCGGTGAACGCCGTAAAAAAAATAAATAATAAACCGTACCACAATAACAATTGTTTGGTCACTTGACCGCCTAAAAAATGGAATAAAAAGAGATCAAAAAGTCGCATGTACCTAAAAATGGTACTGATCAAAACTACAGTTCGTTACGCAAAAAATAAGTCCTCGCACGGCTTTTTTGAAGGAAAAATAAAAACGTTCTGGCTCTTAGAATAAGGTAACACAAAAAGTAAATGATTTATTACAAAACGTATTTTATTGTGCAAACGCCATAAGACATAAAAAAACTATAAACATCTGGTATCGCCGTAATCGTATCGCCCCGCAGAATAAAGTGAATATGTTATTTATAGCGCACGGTGAACGCTGTGAAAAAAATAGAACAAAAAAACAATAGTAGAATTGCGGTTTTTTAGTCACCACGCCACCTAAAAATAGAATAAAAACTGATCAAAAAGTCGCATGCACCCCAAGAAAACTACAATGGATTCCTCAAGGGGTCTAGTTTCCAAATTGGGGTCACTTTTGGGGGGTTTCCACTGTTTTGGCACCACAAGACCTCTTCAAACCGGACATGGTGCCTAATAAAAAAAGAGGGCTCAAAATCCACTGGGTGCTCCTTTGCTTCGGAGGCCGGTGGTTCAGTCCATTACCGCACTAGGGCCACATGTGGGATATTTCTCTAAACTGCATAATCTGCGCAATAAGTATTGAGTTGCGTTTCTCTGATAAATCCTTTTGTGTTATAAAAAAAATGGTATAAAGAGGATTTTCTGACAAAAAAAGAAAAGTAAATTTCACCTCTACTTTGCTCTAAATTTCTGTGAAACACCTAAAGGGTTCATAAACTTTCTAAATGCTGTTGTGAATACTTTGAGGGGTCTAGTTTCTAAAATGGGGTGTTTGATAGGGGTTTCTAATATATGGGCCCCTCAAAGCAACTTCAGAACTGAACTGGAACCTAAAAAAATAAATAAATGAGGCAATACTTCGCTTCTTACATTATACTGATAATGAGCCATGCCCAACCCGAGATGACCCCAGTTTTGACCGTTTGTATAAATGGAGACCCCTATTAGACCGTTTCAGTGCCCGGTTTTCCCCAGCATACACCCCCGAGAAGTGTATTTCTATTGATGAGTCCCTGGTACATTTTAAATGGAGGGTTCAATTCCGCCAGTACCTGCCGGGTAAGAGGGCAAGGTATGGCGTGAAGATGTATAAGCTGTGCGAGAGTGGATCCGGGTATACCTACAGGTTTAGGATATATGAAGGAAAGGCCACCCCCAAACCAGACTGCATCCTGGACTACAATAGGTACATGGGAGGGAAGGACTTGTCAAATCAAGTCCTGAAGCCCTACAGCGCCATGCGGTGTGGTATAAGAAGCTGGCCGGGCACATCATACAGATGACTTTGTACAATGCGTACGTGCTACGTCGATGTGCAGGCCAGAGGGGAACTTTCCTGGAATTTCAAGATCTAATCTTTAGGGACAAGGAAGGGGGGGCACCCAGTACTTCTGGAAGCGAGGCCACACGCATCGTACCAGGGCAACACTTTCCAAGAGAAGTTCCCCAAACCGGTGTAAAGGGAAAGAGTCAAAAGAGGTGCAGAGTCTGCTATAAGAGGGGGATAAGGAAGAACACAATATACCAATGTGACACGTGTCCCGAAAAACCAGGGCTCTGTATAAAAGATTGTTTTAAAATGTATCATACATCCCTTGATTTTTAATTTACCCTGATGCACTCCGCACAGCTTATCCCCCTCATCTTTCCCTTCTGAGCCCTGCCGTATGCCCAGGCAGCTGATAACAGCCACATGTAGGGTATTGCCGTACCCAGGATAACCCACATTACAATTTAAGGGGTGTATATCTCCGGTGGCGCATGCTGGGCACACTATATCGGACACTGACATGCCATATATATATATAAAATTGCAAATCTCACTCTGCACCATCTGCTGCGCATTATCTTTTACACAGTACCTGTGGGGTCAAAATGCTCACTACACCTCTAGATGAATGTCTTAAGAGGTGTCGTTTTTAAAATGGGGTCACTTCTCGGGGGTTTCAACTCTACTGGTACCTCAGGGGCTTCTGCATACATGACTTAGCACCAGAAAAGCTCCAGTAGGCCAAATGGTGGTCCTTTCCTTCTGAGCCCTCCCATGGGCCCAAACGGCAGTTTATCACAACAAATGGGGTATTGCCGCACTAAGGACAAATTGGGCAACAAAATGGGGTATGTTGTTCCTTGTGAAAATAAGAAATTTTGATCAAAAATGACATCTTATTGGAAAAAATATCATTTTTTTCATTTCACAGCCCAATTCAAATAGGTGCTGTGAAAAAACTGTGCGGTCAAAATTATAACAAAAACCATAAATTAATTCCTTGAGGGGTGTAGTTTCCAAAATGGGGTCACTTCTGGTGGGTTTCCATTGCTTTGATACCTCTGGGGCTCTGCAAATGCGACATGGCACCCGAAAACCAATCCAGCAAAATCTGGACTCCAACAAACACATAGCGCTCCTTTCCTTCTGAGCCCTCCCATGGGCCCAAACGGCAGTTTATCACCACAAATGGGGTATTGCCGCACTAAGGACAAATTGGGCAACAAAATGGGGTATGTTGTTCCCTGTGAAAATAAGAAATTTTGATCAAAAATGACATCTTATTGGAAAAAATATCATTTTTTTCATTTCACAGCCCAATTCAAATACGTGCTGTGAAAAAACTGTGCGGTCAAAATGATAACAAAAACCATAAATGAATTCCTTGAGGGGTGTAATTTCCAAAATGGGGTCACTTCTGGTGGGTTTCCATTGCTTTGATACCTCTGGGGCTCTGCAAATGCGACATGGCACCCGAAAACCAATCCAGCAAAATCTGGACTCCAACAAACACATAGCGCTCCTTTCCTTCTGAGCCCTCCCATGGGCCCAAACGGCAGTTTATCACCACAAATGGGGTATTGCCGCACTAAGGACAAATTGGGCAACAAAATGGGGTATGTTGTTCCCTGTGAAAATAAGAAATTTTGATCAAAAATGACATCTTATTGGAAAAAATATCATTTTTTTCATTTCACAGCCCAATTCAAATACGTGCTGTGAAAAAACTGTGCGGTCAAAATGATAACAAAAACCATAAATGAATTCCTTGAGGGGTGTAATTTCCAAAATGGGGTCACTTCTGGTGGGTTTTCATTGTTTTGATACCTCAACACCTCTTCAAACCTGGCATGCTGCCTAAAATATATTCTAATAAAAAAGAGGCCTTAAAATGCACTAGGTGCTTCTTTGCTTCTAGGGCTTGTGTTTTAGTCCACGAGCGCAGTAGGGCCACATGTGGGACATTTCTAAAAACTGCAGAATCTGGACAATACATATTTAGTAGTATTTCTCTGGTAAAACCTTCTATGTTACAGAAAAAAATTGAATAAATTTGAAATTCAGCAGAAAAAATGAAATTTGCAAATTTCATTTCCACTTTGCTTTAATTCCTGTGAAATGCCTGAAGGGTTAAAAAACTTTCTATATGCTGTTTTGAATACTTTGAGGGGTCTAGTTTTTAAAATGGGGTGTTTTATGGGGGTTTCTAATACATAGGCCCCTCAAATCCACTTCAGAACTGAACTGGTACCTTCAAAAAAAGGCTTTTGAAATTTTCTTAAGAATATGAGAAATTGCTGTTTATGTTCTAAGCCTTGTAACGTCCAAGAAAAATAAAATAATGTTCAAAAAACGATGCCAATCTTAAGTAGACATATGGGAAATGTGAACTAGTAACTATTTTGGGTGGTATAACCGTCTGTTTTTCAAGCAGATGCATTTAAATTCTGAAAAATGCAATTTTTTGTAAATTTTCTCTAAATTTTGCAATTTTTCACAAATAAAGACTGAATATATCGACCAAATTTTACCACGAACATGAAGCCCAAAGTGTCACGAGAAAACAATCTCAGAATCGCTTGGATAGGTTTAAGCATTCCAACGTTATTACCACATAAAGTGAAATATGTCAGATTTGAAAAATGGGCTCTGAGCCTTAAGGCCCAAACTAGGCTGCGTCCTTAAGGGGTTAAACTGACCTGATCAACTACTGATATTGTCAATGGGGCCTCCATTACTCCAGTCTCTTTATCAAAATATGCACTGGCATCTTGCGAAAGCGAGTGCCTAGAAAACAAAAAGAGTCAGCATTTTATTAAAAAAACAACAACAAAAAAACAAAAAACGTACACGTACTGCCATGATGGAAGATAAGGTTCAGGCAATTGTTTCTTCTCGGCATACACTACACTTTACAATTCTCACTGATGTTACGGCTGTCAATACAGACATTTTCGTATTCACAGTATGACATTTCCATGATGAGATTTATACACAAAAATATCAGTTGACACACATTATATAATTGACGCCATCACTTTCTGGCATTTATTCCGTTAAGATTGTTAGTGAAAGAACTGGAAAAAACATTGAGCATGTAAATGGAAAATATGGTTGTGATTCCCTCTGGCGTTGGACTGATATATGTTATTAAAATCTGTATGGAGTGCTACAGAATGATTTAGTTCTCTTTTAGCAATGGGAAATTGAAAAAAAAAATCTAATATGAATTATAAGAAGACAATGTGGCCCTGTCAGGTGTCTTACATCACCCTATCTGAGGTCAGCATAGGAAAAAGGGGTAGGGTGCTAAGGTCAGGGATATATAGTTTTCTATTATTTGATTCAATATTTCCTTTAGGAAAGCAAATAAAATTATGTCAAAAGTTTTTTAAAAGTTTAGTTACACTTTAATTCAGTATTTTCATATAAAAAGCTGTTTTATTGTGTCCGGGACCCATAGAGAAAGCCTGTGAGTCCTGCTTCCGCCACCCACACACAGTGATTGACAGCTCTCCTTGTATGCAATTTCATGCAGGAAAAGTGATCAATCACTGTGTGTGGGCGGGGGAAGCAGGACTCACAGGCTTTCTCTATAGGTCCCGGACACAATAAAACAGCTTTTTATATGAAAATACTGAATTAAAGTGTAACAAAACTTTTAAAAAACTTTTGACATGTCATAATCACGTCAGAAGTTTTGATCAGTGGGGGTCTAAACACTGAGACTCCAACCGTGCTGCTTTGTTTCCGAAGGAAAGCCAAGCGAGTGGTGTACAAACTCATAGACTTTCTATTGAGCCTGTACACCACACCAAGTAAAGCCGATTAAAAACAAAGCAACAAAGAACTCTCCCGAGTGCTTTTGCCGCTTAGTTTTAGTGATCGGTGGGGGTCTCAGTGCTCGGACCCCCGCCGATCAAAACTTCTGACATGTCACTATGACATGTCAGAAGTTTTTTAAGAGTTTAGTTACACTCTTTAACCTCCGCATGATGCAAGAGATCCAAGAGATCCTTGACCAAGACAGTTTTACCCTTGACCTCCAGCAGCTTGACCTCCGATGATCAGTTTAATTTGGGAAAGCACTGTAAATGCTTATGCCTATGAATAATCTCATCTATTTCTCATGTACTCCTTTATTCACTTATAGTGGATGGTCACTGACTTGTTGATGTGTTATCATGTGTAAAGTATTTGTTTACTGTACATGTTATTGGCTTAAACTCTACTGCATTGCAGATCATCCTGGTACCAAGTGAAAGTAATAAATCAATATGATTTTTCTGGTTAAAAACGTACAGGTTTAGTTCTGGAGAGCATTTAACTTGCATCAATGATTTCTGAAGAATAATGTTTTTTGGCTTCAATTATTGTGACACCTGCTTGTACTGATGTACACAACCAACCTGCATCCAAAGTTAATTAAACACACATACGCCAGGAGAACATCTACAAGCTGTTCTCCTTCTTGGGGGCAGTGCAGTTATCTCCATATGTCACCTTGACATTGACATTCAGTAATTATGACCCGGAGCTTCTCTAATAATAGGACCTCGGCAAAACTCAGGAGCATTAACATAGTTTACCTATAGTTATCGGAGACATTAACCTCCCTATGTATTATAATATTCAGTTTACTCAACTGTACTGAGCATTTAATATGAAACATACAGTAAATAAATATTTTGCTCAGCCCGTATAAACAGTCAAAAATTGTAGATAATAATAAATGATAAATAATAACTTAATACAAATATAATGTAGTAAAAAATAAAAATAAAATATAGAATAAAAATGCGTAATCTTTCACTCAAAAAAAACCTTAAATAATATAGCATTTTATTGGTTATGGTAACGTCAAAAAATATTGCAATATGATCACAAAACCGTAGTGATTTTTACGGTCTTTTGGTTTTACAATATTAGATGCATTAGTCCTATCATATTAGTATATTGATGTATGAATGAACAAAAATAATGATGGGAACCATCCATCAGTGGACAATGGAAGGAATAAAGTAAAACAGTGATGCATTTACTATAATCAAGAAGAAAGCACAACCACAACACCGATTATGGGGCTTGAATCCATATTTATTGTGTCCGGGCTGCAATACTCACAATAAAAAGAAATTACCCATAAATACTAAAAAAAAAATATCTGTGAACTTTAATTAGATTTCCACCCAAAATGTTAGAAAGCTAGCCAAAAGTTTGTTTCATGAAGATCTACTCTTTCCATATACCCCCTCATTGAGAGGGGTCCCCCCTCTGGATCCCCATTAGCCAGAATAGAGAGAAGCTAACAAAGAGCAGCTCTCGCACTGGTGGACCCGGCCCATCCATATATTGCATGGTCAGTCATTTATTTATATGTCCATCATGTAATTCTTTAGTTTTTAGATCACTGGGGATTTCTGAAGCCAAACACTTTAAAGGGGTTATCTGATAGATAATGTTTTACAAAAACTCTTAGAGATGTTCCCTCATTCATACATGTCATTTTATTTGCAAAAAAAATAGAATTTCTTGTTGTTCACGTAGCCCCGATGTCATAGCAGCACCGCTCTTTCTCTTCCAATTAAAAGGTGGGACTTACTAATTCAGCGCAAACTAAATTACTACAAGTCCCGGCATCTCCTCTTCTCCTCACATACGCATGCATTTACTATGCACATGGGCAACGATGGTCCCTGCTATTCAATAGCAGACAAAGGGGGTGGCTTAGTTACTACTACATCAGTGTGCCAGCCTCTTGCGGTCATGTGAAGATGACACGCCAACATGAACGGGAGAGGAAGCACGCCCTCAGTCACGTGAGGTTGTGTCGGCGCCTTATCGAAATTACGAAAACTACAGGATTTCCAGACAGAGGAGAAAATTAAAGTATGTTAGTAAGTGACCCTAGCAATTTTTGGTCCCCAGATAACTCCTTTAATTCAAAAAGGGATTGTCTTTATAAGAAAACCCTTTTAATAATGTTTGATTTTCTTTTACATAAATATTGTTGTCAGGATCTGCTGTCATATTGGTTGCCACTTCTGTATTAACCTCATTATCTGATGGCAGACTGCCACTTTTTCAGCATGTTGTTAATAACAAAGTGATGTCATCACTTGCTGAGAAGATCATTTAAAAGTTATGTCTCCTTATCAAAATCAATAAAAAATACCCAAAAACTCAACACTCTTGTCTCGCTAGAGCTCATCTGCTGCTGAGAAATTCAGGAGGTGGGAATGATTGCAGCATGTCCTCAACATGCACCAGCTATAGCCTCACATTAAATTTGTAGCTGTATAAAATCAAACAAAGATATCCATATTTCCACTCTGCACTGCAACCGCTATTTTCTTTGGGCATGGAAAAATTGGGCACAGAAATATATGGTGGCTCATTATCATTAGGCACCACCAACACATCTCCAGTACAATAGGTGACTACACTGGTCTCCACAGGAGCAAATAGCTCCAGCATTGTCACCTGCTGACTGCAGGACTTGTTGCTAGGCAACATGTCAAACTATTTTAGGTGCTGCTTAGGAGACTCAACACATAAATAAGCCTACTTATTAGGAAGTCTAAAGATCCCCCTTAGGGATTAATTACAAAGGGGGCAGAATTTGTAATAACGGTTCTGATTAGCAGGAGTCATTACATATCTATATTATTTTGACAGACATTTTAATTAAAAGTAATAGTGACTTAAAAAACTATAAAGCAAGTCAAATAATTGCCTTAAAACATCATATATTTCGATGTGTTGGATGTTGTTAATTGCTCTAGTCATCAACAAGCTTGTCACTTGGAATGTGCTGAAAAAGGCAGATTGCCGTATAAATCAATGCGAACCTGCTTAAGTCTAGCCTGATAATTCAATGGGAAGGAAACCAAGCTCTTACTTTGCCAGCCCTAGTTCATGCACAAAGCTATAAACTTTAGATTTTCTCAGTATCCAGCATTTTTAGCAAAGCAACTAGCACAACGAAACAAAAACGCTGCAGATGTGTCACGTACTGTCCTGTATTCATCACTGGAGTCCCTGCTCTATAACACTCAGGACTGCAATAAATATCCTATGCATGTGAGGCTGCTCAAGGAGTCTTCAAATAAAGAGTTGGGCATAGACATGGAGAGAAGAGATCAGCACGGCCAAAAAATAAAGTAATTTGTCGAGTCTGTATTTCACTGACACTTCAAGATTGTTGAAATGAACACTGGTCCCTTGTGTGCCCTTTTAACAATGCATTTTCTTTCACATTGGCATTAAAAGCTGTAGCCACAGAAATATACACCATAGAAACATATAGATGTAAAATGCGACTTCATTTGTCAGATTTTGAAAAATTGTAACATGAACTTCTGAACAATATGGGGTTGTTGAAGTGGTGTAACAGTTAAGGGTATGTGTTATGGGGGTCTTCCTGATAAGTAAGGGCTCATGCACATGTTATATGGATCTGTAGTACAGCGCCCATAGACTGCTATAAGCCCATACTGTACCTCTGTGTGCGTCCACTTTTATACGCAGTATTTGTTTCTCAAGAATACTTACATTATCAGGATATGCTCCAACGCCAACGCAACGGAGGTGTTTTTCCCTAGCGTAGAAGACGGGAAACGAAATAAAAACAACAATGCCAGAGCGCCTGTAATACACAGGTTATCCAAAGAAAGAAATAACTGCTCACCTATATCGTTTGCGTGTAAGACACAGCAACCTGTATGCACATGTGAAGTGGGATCAGGGCTCCACCTATGATCAGGTGGTCACGAGGAAAGACATAAGGACGTTCCCTGGCTTTTTTTGAATATAGGAGAGAAGAGGCAAAAGGCGTGAGCCAGACGCTGGTTCTCGCCTTCTGCCTCTTCTCCTATATTTCTCTAGAGTAGGATCGGGTAGAAATTTGTGCTTCATGGTGTCCTTGCAGGTCTGTATTACTGATTCCTATGAACTCTGTGTGCCACTGTACAGGTTACTTTGCGGTGGGCATGAAGCCTTTCACGTTTTAGAAGCGCATGCTCCTTCCAAGGTTATTTCTAAACTAAAATGTTGTCTACTGTTGTCTAAATGTTGTCTAAAATGTTGTCTAATGAGAGCCTACTGTTGTGTTGGCTCTCTATATGCTAATTTTCTGGAGTTGACAAGCAGGGCGTGAACTTCCCTCAAGCTGCCTTGCACTGATTGGTCAGCATCAGAGGCAGGGAAGATAGCTCCACCCCATTAGCTAACTACAGCAAATTAGTATATAGAGGGCCAACAACAGTAGCCATATCCCTGGAACGGGCGGGGGTCCAGGAAAAAAAGAAAAGCAGCGCTGGATTCAGGGAAGCAGCGCTATTCATGTCAGTTAACCAGTTCAACTTATATGACCTAGTGACAGGTCCTCTTTAAAGACCATCTGTCACAGCCAGAGCCAATGCATCGATGAGATGACTAAGTTGAATTCTATGGCTGCATCCGCACCTAACTAATTGCCCCTTATAATGTTTGCACCTACTGTGTGCAAAGTTGTGCCCTGAATATGTTTAGATTGTTTCTTATATGCACAGGTCAAGACCCTTGGGTGATAGATACTGATCTCCAAGCTCTTTTGGAGATGTGATTGTGCCAAATCCAGTTGAAGGGCAGACGTCTCGCCACTGATATATGTTACTAGTACTTTTGCGCATTTTGGCTGCCACTACCCGCCAATAGAAAAAGGATATCAGGGTAAGTATATATCAATTTAATTTATGAGAATCTGGACATCTAGCAGGAGACAAAATGTGTTACCACCGGAATTGTTTTTTAATAAGCAAACATTCAATCCGTTATCACATAACACAAAGCATGTGAATAAACTGCATCACTTCAGCCTTTAAAATAAAATTGAATTAAAATAAAATTGAAATACTTACCTGATTTGTATCAAATATGCATAATGCGTGACTATTATCGCCTGTTCTTGCCCTGGCATTGGTCTCTCCAGTTTAATCATATGAACAAGCCATTTGGTGTAATGTTTAAAGGCTATAAAAGCTTGTTTTAGCTACAAAAAATACTGCTAAACTCTTCAGTTAATGTTAACATTGTGAAAGCTGTTAAGTGAATGCAATGATTTAGGAGATGAAACGCTGAGTGGCCCTTATTACAGTAAATTGCAGCATTCTACAACTGAAATGTTCAACATCCTAACATATTATTTATTCTCACATCTAATCCGAACCAGGCATTTTTGGGCTGATGTGGTATGCGATGTGTACAATATGGCTGTGCAATCTAATTTGCAGCCCCTGTGTGATGCCATGGGGGCACCTGTATCATGTAAATTGTCAGTATTGCTAGGTCAATATTACGTGGGCTATTACACTATTTTTACTCCTCATGTGATCTTTTGCAAGGGACATAGTGAGGGAACAGCGAATATGTCATGCATGTTGTACCCTATTAGTAAACGAAAACGTGTTTGCCTTTTTTTTTTTTAAATGGAGTGTAGGGATATATGCTTAATCCACATGCGTCTCACAGGTCAGGTAACCGGTTAAGTGCAATCAATTCAGTACAGAAGCACTTCCAACAAAAAATAGCCGATTTCCTTGAAGAAGCTGTATTTGCGAAACGCGCGTTGGGGCATTGTAATCACTCTACGGACCGCTACATTCTCCTTGACTCCATGGGTAAGATTCCTCACACGGACCCCCCTGGTTTTACCAGGTGGGTATAGACTCATACTTTGGGCTATTTTTGGACATCCTGATTGGATGCACTTGTGGTAATCTGGGCATTTTTTCTCCTTTTACACATATGGTCTTACGTACAATTAGTATTTGTTGTTTAAATTATATACTATATTTCAACAATATGATACCATAATAGTACTTACAACTGAAATAGGTGCCCTTTTCTGCCGCATGGTACTTAATGTTGTTCCGTGTGTATTGATGAACATCTACCTGTGATTGCACTATTACTGCTTGTGTGGTCCATATACAGATAATGTTCTTTAGATCCTCTTATTCATTTTTATAATGTTTGTCTTTTTTATTGTAATAAAATGTATACTATTTTCTATTTATTTATGGTTTTGTGACTCATTGTCCTCTTGTTCTATATATGCTTTATCCACCTACCAATTTACAAAAAAGAGAATTGCAGCCATTAATTGCACCATAAAACTGGACAACTTTTAGTATAAAAGTACCATAGCTGCTCCAAATCTACAGGATGGTATTATATGTGAATACATTCCTACATGTGCCCTATTGTGTCACGTGGTACATTAGCAATTCCTTAACGTGTAACTCTAGGCAAATATTCATAATTTGTTAAATGGACCTACTAATGTCATTCAACATACCAGGGCAGTTATTTATTTTGCTCTGGCCACCCAAATACAAGTTTCCAAGGTGCTCTGTACACTATAGGTCTCTAATACCACAGGCTTTAACACTATGGTGGCATGTTTCCGGTCTGTACAGGAGTTACCAAAACAACGCCTCTCTAACATCATTTCCTGGTGTGTAGCTACTGGCTGAAGCTGCACCTCACAGGCTTCCTGCTCTGCCCCCTCCCCCTGCATACATTTTGTACATAATAGTGGTAATACTCTGCTCCCTTTCAAGGAATTCCCTCGCTTTTTGGTCCAAATGCAGGAAAGCATCTGAAACAGAGAGCTCTCAAAGTTAACATTGCTGTTGACTGTGGTGTTAAAGACCCATAGTGTATAGAGCATTTTAGGAACTTGCACTGGGGAGTGAAATAATTAACGACCCTAGTAGATCTATTTTCCAGGATTTTCACTTTGATATTTTTGTGTTATGGAGGAAATGATTGATAGATGTATGCTAAAAGAGGATAAAAAAAGACTGGACATGTTTTACTTTTCCTCCATCCACCTGTGAGGTCTGTATATTGAAATCTGCATCCCACCCTCCTGACCAAAAAGACGGAGGAGAGACAGGTTACAAGTCCCTATGACACAACCCATTACACTTTCTAAGCATTAACCTTGGTAAAAACTTGAGCTGAACACTGAAGGAAGACTGAGCCTGAATGAAGCCAGTTTTTGGAAGCAACTCCATGTGGTTCCTTAGTTCTTTGCAGACCTCAAACTTTAATCGGAGGGCGGTTGTTGCTCTGCAAAAGACAAAGAACATATATAAGTTATGGATGCTTTAAGTAAATTCTCTTTTTTATTTACATTTCCAAACTAAATACCCTGAATTCTGCAAAATGAGTATCTATGTTCCGTATGTTGGCTTATCTTACAAAATACCTATCTTCAGTGAATGGAGGCACTGAATTTGATATAAACTTACATAATAGCAGTGTTGCATGTGTGTAGCCCCAATTTTAAATGTACATTTTTATTTTTTTATGTGGGATTACTGAAATGATAGAATAATGATCATTATTTTTCTTTGTTTACTTTCTATATACAGTTTGGTCTTCTTTAAAAATGTTTGGACAATATCAAAATATATTTCTGCTTGTGCTGCTGCCTCCTCAGATATACTGTATAAAGTGGAAATAGAATACAATGTTAGGTTACTGTTCAGCATGCCATTTTGTCCCTATAATTGGCAAATTTACTTTTCTCTTTCAACCAATTATGTTAAAAGGGTTTGGGTGGTATTAACCTCTGCTTGTCAAACATCAAAGTAAAAGGAGATTAACAAGTTTCATGCATAATACATATATGGATGGCTTCTTGAATTTAGCCTCGAGTCTGACTCATCCAAATACTTACTAAGATCACTTGAATTACTGCACTTTTTTATGTTTTTTGTATGCCATCTCTAGTGGTTAAAAAAGATTTATATTGTACATTGTCTGAACTTTAGGTAGTGCAGATTTTGATAGAAACATTATATCATAAAGACAGGCCAGATTCACATGAACACGTGTAAACTGAAGTTTTTCACATCCGAGTCTATCGAGGGATCTGTGAAAACGGACGAAAATAGCACGTGTTCTATTTTTCAATGGACCCTTCACACGGTCCATTTAAACAACGACCGTGTGAGCTACCCCATTGAAACACATGCGTCCGTGTGACGGCCGTTGTTTTAACGGCCGTCACACACACGGACGTATACTACGGTCGTCTGAATTCACACTGTAATGATCAGCAATGTAAATTGATACAGTATGAGCACTGTGTTCCACTTTTTATTGGTGTTCACAGTGTAAAATTTTATTTTTAAAACAGTGAAACAGGCCGAAAATTGGGTCAGATATGGTCAGGCCTTAAATAAGCACAAAATTAGAATAGCTCATTAAGACATTGTACATCCTCAACGTGTTGCTAATAAGTTCTCAACCTACATAAATGAAAAATACCTACATTAATAAAAAATTTAATAAGAATTTGGGTTATAAACATTGTAATTGTGTCAGGAATGTGGGTTACTACATATACTTGTATTAAAGGGTGGTTATAAAGGGAATGTATCACTTATCATTTTTTACCTAATTAAAATCAGACAGTTAAAACATATTTTTTTCTAATTTGTTTTTATTTTTTGATTGTAGATATTTTTTATTCTCCGTTCTGTAAATTATTATGGGGGCAGCCATGAATGAGCTTCTGTTAAAGAGGCTCTGTCACCACATTATAAGTGCCCTATCTTCTGCATAATGGGATCGGCGCTGTAATGTAGATTACACCGGTGTTTTTTATTTAGAAAAACAACACATTTTGACCAAGTTATGACCTATTTTAGATTTATGCTAATGACTTTCTTAATGCCCAACTGGGCGTTTTTTAGCTTTTGACCAAGTGGACGTTATAAAGAGAAGTGTACAGCGCTGACCAATCAGCGTCATACACTTCTCTCCATTCATGTCCATTTGTACTCACACACAGCATGATCTTGCGAGATCACGCTGTGCTGTCACTTACTCACACATTAACGTTACTGAAGTGTCTTGAGAGTGAATAGACATCACTTCCAGCCAGGATGCGATGTCTATTCACAATCCCGACACTTTGGTAACGTTTGTGTGGGACTTAATGACAGCAAGTGTGATCTCGCGAGATCACGCTGTACAAATAGACATGAATGGAGGACGCTGATTGGTCATCGTCATACACTTCTCTTTACAACGCCCACTTGGTCAAAAGCTAAAAAACGCCCAGTTGAGCATTAAGAAAGTCATTAGCATAAATCTAAAATAGGACATAACTTGGTCAAAATTGATAGTTTTTCTAAATAAAAAACACTGCTGTAATCCACATTACAGCGCAGATCCCATTATGTAGAAGATAGGCCACTTATAATGTGGTGACAGAGCCTCTTTAACAGCATTTAGAGAGATACATTACAGCAGCCACAAGGACTATAGGAACCTGTGAACAGGAGAAGAACCAATCACTTCTATGGGAGTTTTCTAGGCATGCTCTGTGACCTGTGCAGAGGTCAATGTACAGGGAGGGGGAGGAGGGGAGCTGTGTCCATCACCTTTTGTCAATGGTGGATCCTGTGCTATCTATATAGAGGTGTTACCTGTCATTGTAATCCTACCTGTGATAATAAGATGACTGAGAAGTGACCTCTACAGAACAGGAAGGGTCAGTCAATTGTGAGGCTCAGTGGCCAGAGTGAAAACTGCTAGGTTTTAGGATTATTGTTTAATATAGATAATGACATAGAAAAAAATAAAATCAACACAAATTCTTAAAAAATATGCTTAACATAAAAACTTGATTTAAATAATAGGCCATTTCTTGATTACACATTTATTTTAAATGTGTTTTGTGGGGGCCAAAAATTATTAGCAGTGTACTCCCTGCAGTATGCGAGCACACTCGCTAATATACATTCCAGTCCCCCGTCACCCTGATTCTGGGATTTTCACAGATTATTATACACTACCGAGGGACCGGAAGTCTAGTTAAACAGACTTCTTTGATGACAATACGACTTTTTGTCATGTGATCGGCCCCGCTGTGCTCTATGTAATCGCAGAATGTATATTAGCAGGTGTACTCACATACTGCAGTGAGTTCACTGCTTTTAATTTTTGGTCCCCACATAACCTCTTTAAGTAACAACGTCACTCTTGTCCATGGACTGTGTCTGGTATGGCAGCTCACTTGAATGGGGTTGAGTTTTATTACCAGACAAGACCCATGGACAAGAGTGGTGCAAATATTCATTTGTCATGAAGTTTAGGTAGCTTGTAAAATCAAGGTTACTTTCATACCTGTTTTTAACTACAATGCTGTCCTGATAAAGGCGATCATACATACATATCTTCAGATCAATGTTAGTATTTGGAACATACACAGGAACGTCAATAGCAGACCCAGTGGCTGTTATAGGAATCTGAAAATTAATGCATGAATTACATGGTGCAATCGGTCTTTCAATGAGGCCAATAAAATCCATTCAAAATCAATTTATCAATGTCATCCATTGACCTTTAGGTCTAATCCTAAATTGTCTGTATAGAGAGCGTCCCCATGGTTGAGTATTATAAAGCTGTTGGCACTCCTTGCGCTGCCGTTTGGTGACTCAATGCGGCACAGGATGCTCTCCTAGAAGCAATGTTACTGAGGAGAACACCTCCTTAATATAGCATCCGTTTGACCAAGCCACACATTTTTTATATCATGGATTCCTTAGGAATCCATGATATAAAAACTCTGTATGCTTTCGTATGAATTACAGTATAGGCCCATCGATTTATATGAGTGCCGTATTACAGATCTGTCTTGTACTGTGTACATGAAGCCTTATTTTTATTGTTGGTAACAGGGCTGGCCTAAGGGGTATGCATCAGCTGGCCCTACTGAAGTGGGGCTCAAAGATGGCCTTGTACCCGAGGCTAGTGACCACCATCAATCTTAACATTAATTGTATAGCAGTTTATATTAGATATTGTTATTATATTACTTTACGTGTGGAGCTGTAATTTGGTCACTGCATGTGACATTATTTGAGCATGGTATGGTGATATTGCGTGGCACTGCTACTTAGGCACTGTTCAGTATATTATTTTTGTAGTGAATGGTGGTGGCGTTGTATACCATTGTTATACAGGCAACTGTATGGAAGTTTTATTTGGTTAATATATAGCACGGTTATGGTCGTATGCCATGTGGAGGAGCAACGTAAGGCCTGTCCTGGTTGGAAAAAGTCTGGTGTTCAAAATGCCTGGTTATTGTATGAATATTAGTTGATTTGTGTTATAAACTATTGCAAAACAGCAGACAATTAATAAAAATAAGACAAACTAAGCACATATAGCATACAAAAGTAACACAGGTTGAGAGTTCTTCTTGGGAGGAAAGTGAAATAACTATAAGAAGCCTCTGAAAAGTTTTAGGCAATTGCTTATTAGTTTAGAAACTAAAGGAAAGTTTGATAGCGCCGCTGGGCAGCATGGATCAGTAATGATCTTATGATTCAACTTTATTTTGTAAAAAATTCCCTGATCACACTTTTTCTCAACTAACTAAAATACAGTATATGAAGCAAAAGAAATCTCAGAAGAAAAAAATAATCTTGTTTTGAAACATTTTTGTATGTCTTCTTACTGAAAATGATGCACGGCTCCATTTCATCTAGGGATAAGGATCATTTATAAGGCGCAGATGCTGGGGTGATGAGGTCTTGTGTGCAAACTGCATTCTAATTCAACCCAAAAGAATTGGATTCTACTTTGCTTAGGGCTCTGATTAAGTCAAGCAAGTTGTTCCAAATAATTTTTGTTTATGGACCTCACTTTGTGTATTATGAACTTGTCAGGAAGCAGGAAAATGCATTCTCCAAACTATGCCACAAAGTTGGATACAGACAATTGTCTAAAATGTCATTTCACGCTGTATTTACGTCAGGTGTTTACACCTGAAATAAATAAAAAAAATACAGACATATACTGTACAGTACCCTTGGGCTTCTATGGGACAAACGTACGGCAGGTTTATGTCTGGATAGGTTTTTTGACGGTATTCTAGGCTTCTGTGCTTTTCAAAACAACTCAAAACTATTAGAGCAAATGAACATCATAGAGGGACACCCGTAAAACATGAATAGTCATTCATTCAAAATCAATAGCCACCCGCATCATACTCTGGAAAAATCTGTAGTTTGCCAGGAGTCTCATTAACCAGATCTGCGGTACTCAGTAGTTGGCATTAAAGAGGTTGTCTGTCGTGAGACAACTCCATATATATCTGTGAGGCCTTATTCACACGAACGTGTTATACGTCCATGCTACGCACGTGATTTTCACGTGCGACGCACGGACCTATGTTAATGAATGGGGCCGTTCAGACCGTCAGTGAATTTCACGCAGCGTATGTGCGCTGCGTAAAACTCACGACATGTCCTATACTTGCCCGTGTTTCGTGCAGCACGCACCCATTGAAGTCAATGGGTGCGTGCAAATCGCGCACGGCACACGGAAGCACTTCCGGGTGAAGCGCTTGATGCGCGCTGCAGTAGTAAAATAAATGAATGAAAACAGAAAAGCACCACGTGGTTTTCTGTTTGTAAACATAAAACCAGAGTGTCATAATGATGCCGGCTGCGTGAAAATCACGCAGCCGCGCACCATATGCTGATGACACACGGACCTTTTGCGCACGCAATCCGGACAGGTCCGTGTGAATAAGGCCTTATCTGCAGTCAGACAAATATATATGTCTTGATCTTCTAGAAAACATCCAGAGACCAACAGAGTATTCGACATACATTGTAACAATGTAAATGTTATAGCTATTTATTTTTATAAATCTTCCTGACATAGTAAAGATACACACTTCCGTATAGTATTGTCTGTATACACAGTGCAGCAGGGTGTGTGTGCTTTATGGCAGCTGCAATGAATGGGAGCTTAAAGTCAGATAGAGAAAAAAATTGATTATTTTAGCCTCCAGGAAGAGCAGTCGCTCAAGGGCTGCCATTTATTATTAATGCCCTATAATGTTAATGAGATAACTCTGGTCGCCATGTCCCAGTCTATACAACAAAGCTGTAAAGTGATCTATAGAAAATGTCTGTCTACTGTGTGTGCTTCAGTGGCTAGTGTTAAAACTGTAATATCATAAAAATAAATCCAATTTCTGTGGATCACCTATCAAGATAAAAAAAAATAAAAAAAAAGAGGACACATTTATATCCAGTATATAGAAAAAATTGCTTTCCTTTCAGTCTGTTGTTCTGTAACACATTGACCAAGATCAAGAAATTATACTTACTGCTTTGCAACTTTGGTTTTCAAAGGTGATCTCAAACAATGTAGTTGACTTCCCTGGAAATGTCGGAGTAAATACAACCGGTATTTTTACAAAGGAAAAAGGTCCTATATCTCCATCTGTCCCCTGAAATACAGATTACATCAGACAAAACAAAAACAGCAGGGAACAGAAATTCTGGGTTGAAGTGAAGGAAGGACAAGCAAAAATGTTGGCAACTGATACAGTAATAAAGAACAATCCATGCTGCAGCCTTGTCAACAAAATAAGACACAATTTATTGACTGTGAAGGAATCCCCAAGACCTGAGTGCCAAGAAGTCAGTCCCTGAGCGATTGATCTGCTGCTTGTAAATAGAAAAATCATACAGAATGAGCTGCATCAGTGGTTTTAATACATATCAACTAACAGTTCTTTATTAGACCCCAAACCAGACCCCCAAATTAATCCATACCCAGACCCGTAAATTAATAAAGACCCCCAGACCACATTCTGAAATTAATCAGACACCAGACCACACCCGGGTCTTGCGGCGCCCAGAGCTGAGGAGCAGGAAGTGAGATGGGTCAGTATACTGGCCATTATCTATTAGAGTAACCCTTTCCCGTCGCTGATCTGTAGATTTACGTCGGGAAAGGGTCTTTAAATATGGCGCCCGCTCCGAAGCAGAACGGGCGCCATAGCTGCCGGGTCTCTGCTGTGTTGCACAGCAGGGACCCAGAAGCAATGCATGCGATTAGAAACATTTCTTATCGCAAGCGTTTAACCCCTCAAATGCTGGTGTCAGATGTGACCACCAGCATCTGAGGGGTTTTTACTACCCCTTTTTCTTCGGGGCCGGTTACCGGCTCCCGAACGGCGAGACCGCAGGAGCCGGTGTATTCCGCTAGCAGCTGGGAGCCTTGTGAACGCTCCCAGCCCTGCTATTGGAAGATTGCTATTGAGACCCCCTGCGGGGGCTAAATAAAAGTTAAAAAAGAATAAGGAAAAAAAGTTTTTGTCCAAAAATATAAAAATTCGAAATCCCCCT